>NC_058080.1:637048177-637348177 GCF_014858855.1 Bufo gargarizans | reverse complement strand
GTGGAAAGACATAGAGGAGGGTGAAAATTTTGCCACGGAGACACCAGAGCGTCCACCCCGTGCGCCTCCGGATCCCGAGCTCGGGCTAGGAACGTGGGAAGGGAACCTTGTTGTTGAGCCTAGACGCCATCAAGTCCACGTCCGGTTTGCCCCAACGACGACAGACGTCCTCAAATACATCCGGGTGCAAAGACCACTCTCCCGGATCCACCCTGTTGCGACTGAGGAAGTCTGCTGTCCAGTTGTTGACCCCTGGGATGTACACCGCCGACAGAACTGGAACGTGAGCCTCCGCCCACTGAAGGATCCCTCTTACCTCCCGCATCACCATCCGGCTTCGGGTCCCGCCCTGATGATTGATGTAAGCCACGGCTGTGGCATTGTCCGACTGGACCCTTACCGGGTGACCCGCCAGGAGAGAAGTCCAATGAGAAAGGGAGAGGAAAATTGCTCTGAGCTCCAGAATGTTGCTCGGAAGGCAGGCCTCCACCAAACCCCCTGAACCGTCCGCGTCCGGAGAACGCCACCCCAACCCAGGAGACTGGCGTCGGTGGTGACGACCGTCCAGGAGATTGGAAGGAGGGACCTCCCTGAAGTCAGGTTGTGAGAGGAGAGCCACTACAGGAGTTCTGCGCGAACATGAGGAGGCAGGCGGATCAGAGAGTCCAGACCTAGCGATGTCTTGTTCCAGGAGGACAGGATCGCCTGCTGCAGAGGCAGAGTGTGAAACTGGGCAAAGGGGATGGCTTTGAAGGAGGCCACCATCAGCCCCAGAGCCAGCATGCACTCCCGGACAGAGAGACACCGGGAGCGCAGAAGGCAAGACACCGACTCCTGAATCCGAGAGGACTTGGCATCCAGAAGAAATACCCGGGCTGCCGTGGTGTCCATAATCATCCCCTGGAAAATCACCCTCTGAGAAGGTCGAAGAGAGGATTTCGGGAAGTTGATCAGCCAGCCGAACTGTTCCAGAGTCTGAACAGTTATTCGGATGCTGTCCTCTGCTTGGGGAAGGGAGCGAGCCTTTATCATTATGTCGTCCAGGTAGGGCAACAGACATATGCATCTGGTACGGAGAAGCGCCATGAGTGGCACCAAGATCTTGGTAAATACCCATGGGGCTGTCGCCAGCCCAAAGGGAAGCGCGACATACTGAAAATGATGTCCACCAATGGTGAAGCAAAGGAATCTGAAGTGAGATTCTGCGATAGGAACATGCAGATAGGCGTCTCGGATGTCCACCGACACGAGGAACTCCCCCGGAAGAAGAGAAGCAATAACAGAGCGGAGGGATTCCATCCCAAACCTCCGCACTTTCAGGGACTTGTTTAACAGCTTCAGGTCTAGGACCGGACGCACTGAACCGTCCTTCTTTGGTACTACGAATAGGTTGGAGTAGAACCCTGTGCCTTGTTCCTCTAGAGGGACTGGGGCAATTACTCCCCTGTCCAGAAGGGAAGAGACCGCTTGTAAGAGGTCCGAGGCCCGAGTCGGGTGCCCCGGAACCCGAGAAGGGAAGAAACATTCCGGAGGCCTGGAAACAAACTCTATTTTGTAACCAGAGGTTACAACTTCCAGGGCCCAGGCGTGCTGGATGTGAGCTCTCCAAACCTGCTGAAAGGAAAGCAGTCGGACCCCCACCGCAAGAGGACTACCTTCAGCCAGACTTCCCTGTGCTGCGTGACCGAGAGGGCCGAAACACGCACAAAGAGAGTGCTGACATCCGAGGAAGCTTCACAGAGGAATTTTGTCGCCTGAGACATCTGGAGGACAAAGTTCAAAGTGTCCGCAGAGGCATCCTGCTCCGCGAGGTCCTGATGGTGGCGCTGCAACCATACCGAAAGTGCTCTGGCTACCCAGGCTGAGGCGAACGCGGGCCGCAGACCTGTGCCCGCCAGAGTGAAGATGGCTTTGGAAAGAGAATCCAAATGCCTGTCAACGGAGTCCTGTAGGGAGGAACCGTCCAAGACCGGTATGGCCGTATTCTTAGCCAATCTGGCCACCGGCGGGTCGACCTTGGGTGGGGAAGACCACTGCTGCATGTTTTCTGTCGGAAATGGATAAAGAGTATCCATGCGCATTGTGGCAGAAAAACGGTGATTAGGGCGGTCCCAGGCCTTAGAAAGGACCTTGGCAAATTCGCCATGGATGGGGAATACAACTGCCTCTGGTTTCCTGGAATGGAAAAGGGGGAATTCCTGGCTACTGGTGGAAGGAGGGTCCCCCTGGATATCATAGGTGTCACGAACAGACATGACCAAGTCTGCCGCCATGCTGGACAGCTTAGGCGACGGCTCCAGCTCTGTGTCTTCGTCCGAGCTGGATCATTCCCCTTCAGACCTATGGTCCCTGCGAGGAGGGGGAGAGTCTGAGTTTGCCTCCAGGCGAGGGGGTGAAGCAGAGTCATCCGAGGAGGGATGCTGTTGCGCACGCTGCCTCTTAACAGTAGAGCGTCCCCTGTGGGAAGCACTGTGAGGTGGAGCAGTGCTAGCCACAGGATCCGTGGCTGCCATGCGATCCATAAAGGCCATGGCGGCACGCGAGACTTGGGCTAAGTCCGCGGCCGCCCTACATATGGCAGAGGCCCAGGAGGGTTCTGCGGGCTCCAAAGGGGCAGAAGAAGGACTGGGCTGAGGGAGCAGAGGAGGAGGATGATCCTGTCCCGAGGCAAGGCAAGCACCACAGGCACCTGAGACTGATAGAGGCAAGCAGCAGACCTTGCAGGACCCCAGTGGGGCCTGAGAAGCTGCCTTAGAGGACTGGTTTTGGCATGATGGCGACACCCAGAAAAATCAGAAGGGTCAGGGTCTCCTACCATTTGCAGCAGCAGATGGTAAGTAAAAAACTGCCCTACCGCGACCTGAGAGGAGCAGCCACGCGAAGAGAAGCTCTGAGGCAAGTGGAAGCGCCGGAGCTGAAGAAATAGGCTCCGCCCCCCAGTCGCATCACAAATCGCACGAAACCCGTGCGCTTGCGGGAAGTACAAACCCCCGAAAATAGCATCCATCATGCAGGAGAAAACGGAATCTCTCTCCCCTATCACCAACGCCTACCCAGGCAGGCCCTAAGTGTCACACAGGGAGACAGAGGGAGGGCGGGGGGAGGGTCTGCAGGAGAGCTGCATATATTTATCTGCGTCCTGCAGTCTTCACCCTCTGCTCCACACCAGCGGGGTTCACCTCTTCAGTCAGCTGGCACAAGGAGTGGCAGTGATCTGGATAGAGGGCAGGAGTAGGTGACCCTGGATCTGGTAGGCCGCCGGAGCTGCAGGTTGAGCCCGGTCCCACTTATCTACTGGGGGGGGGTCTGGAGGTAGCCGGGGACGCCATTTCGACCCCGGCACTCGCTCCACTGAGAGACCAGGGCAGCCCCATGCTGCCCTGCGTCCTCTGTTGAGAAAAAAACAAACAGTAAAAAAAGCAGAAATGTCAACCTCCTTATCCGACACTAAGCAAGAACTGAGGTCCTCCTGTGGGAGCCTGGGGGTATAGCCTGTGGAGGAGGAGCTTTCTTCTTTATTTGCATAGTGTCTCCTCCTGGTAATGGCCTAGGCTATACCCATGGTCTGTGTCCCCCAATGGAATGGGCGAGAAATTCTTTTTAAATTGGTCTTTATTACAAATATGTAACCCTTTTTTCTGTACAGAGCTGAGATGCTGTAATAGAAGTATCTGAATTTTCTCTCTACCCAGTCAGCAAGCTAATCTGACAGGCTCCTTATCTCTGCTCTCTGACACTATAAACACTCATTTAGCTCAGTTCTTATCTTACTGGTAAGAATGTGCCTAAAATAAAGAGTATATTAGACGGGCAGATTCTCTGCCCAATGATTGCTAACGAGCCTTTGTAGTTATGCTCGTTAGCAATCATCTTGCAGTGTAATACTGCTGCCGATTGCATGGTGAACGGGCAAACACTCGTTCATCGGGCAATCCAGATCTTTAATCATGTTGAAAGATCAGGTTTTGTCGGCAGCAGATCATGCTAATTATAATAAACCACTGTAAAGCATGGGGATGGGCGATGGCAAAGCGACCACTCCTCCCCATGCTGAGGAGGAGATCATTGCATGTATTAGCAGTGGTCTCCTCAGAAAGCGAGCAGGGGGGGGGGGCGTGGCTTGACCGGCCGGCGAGATGGCAGCATAGTGTGAGAGCTCCGCCGTCCTGACCTACTGAAGGAGCCTTATCAGCACGGTGCCTGACCCACATGGGGAAATCGCTGCCCTCCAAAAGATCTAGAGGCAGCCCGGCACCTAACTTGCGGAACTACGGCATCGCAGCTTACCTGGATCGTTGCGCTCCAGCGTCGACTGCTCCCTGGGGCCTGAGGCGCGAAAACGCTGCCGGCGCCATTACAGATGGAGGCGGCGTGAAGGATCCTCTATCACAGCGGCCGGATCGTAGCAGCGTGCAGCAGGTAAACAACTCCCTCCTATCCCCATTAGCTGCAGAATTTTCTTACAAACCTGCAGCACAGGAGGAAACCTTGGGCACGGAGAGACACTGCTCAGACCCTGAAGCGGCTGCAAGCATGCCGCCAAAAATGGCGCCCAAGCGCAATAATAACCCAGCTACACCATCCCAGCGTAGAAAGGATTGGGCCGAACCCCATGAGGACCCCCTGGATCATCTTAGGAGCAAGGGGAGATTGGAGGGAGAGGACACCCCTTGGGACTCACAATCTGATTTGATAGAGGACACTGATGATGGGATCGTACAATCATCATTACCATCAGCTTCCTTGCCACAGTCCCTACAACACCTTCCTACAAAAGAGGATTTTAAAAATCTTATTAAAGAAGTAAGAGCCACATGTAAAACAGAAATCTCATCCCTGCGTCAGGACTTTCAACAAGTCGCGGCCAGAGTGGACTCCCTGGAAACTGAACATGATATCACCCGCAAATATATTACTCATCTCCAGTCCACTATAACAAGTTACTCCCAGGTTATCAGAGAGAACACTAGGCATTTGGAGGACCTTGACAATAGGGGTCGTAGACACAATATTAGAGTAAGGGGTCTCCCTGAACAAGAATCTGAAGAAAATGTACAAGAAACCCTGAATGCCTTGTTTAATGCTATATTAGAGTCCCCAACCTCCACCATTATAAAGATGGACTGTGCTCATAGGGCCTTGCGCCCCAAAAATGCTTCAGCACAGCCCAGGGATGTCATATGCTGCATCACTGATTTTCAGCTAAAGGAGGCTATAATTTCTAAAGCCCGCACGCTCCGAGCTATTGATTTCCAAGGTGCCCAACTACAGCTTTACCAAGATTTGTCATGGCTGACATTGCAAAAAAAAAGAATACTCCAACCTCTATTGGCGTCCCTGAAACAGAGAAAAATTCCATACCGATGGGGATACCCATTCGCGCTTATTGCTAATAGAAATGGAAAAGCTATACCTCTGAGGACACACGAGGACTTATCTGCCTTCTGTGACACATTGGGAGTCCCGATACCTCCCATTGAGGACTGGGAAATTTCTGACCCGCAGATGGCGCCTCCACCTGTTTGGGAGCAAGTCCGAAGCAAGAATCGCAGATCCCCGGCGAGAGGGGAAAACAGGAGATCCGCAATAAGAGAAGAAATGACCTGACTTGCTGCGACCTGAGTAGTACCATGATGCTAGTCTCCTAAAAATTGCTGTCATTACTGTATGGCGGCGGTTCTGCATGTGTTTATTCATACCTTAATGTTTGATTGTAATATTTTACGGAGCTCCTCCAGAGCTCAATTTTCTATGCAAATCATTTTCTCAATGTGTTATTCATTATGTCGGTTGCGTTCAACCATGTCACCACATAGGGGATTGTTTTTAATCATCCTCTTCCTTTCCGTTGTACCTCCGGGAACTGAGGAAAAGAGACAGGGCTATGTCCGAAATCTCAGGCCTTTTTTTGATGCCCCCACCTGGACGTTAATGTCCAATGTTTGGATTATTCCTACCAATCTCTTTAAGATTCTAATGACCCTTTTGTCTCCCTGTATCCTCATGTGTCCTTTGTCCCATTATATGTTTGACCATGCTCTTTTACAGACGACTAGCTGGGGTGTTTGGAGCGAGGTCTCCTGGGGGATTGCCTTCAGTTCTCTAAAAAGCAAGTATATGCTTCGATCACTTTTTCCGCCATGATTAAGTGTATGTCTTTAAATGTCAAAGGTCTGAACTCCAATGTTAAAAGGAGACTGGCCTTGACAGAATGTCGCACCCAAAAAGAAGAAGTGGTTTTCCTCCAGGAGACACATTTTGATAACACGGGAACATTTAAATTTGCAGCTGGGCTTTTTCCTAGGGCATACTGTAATCATATGTAATGATAAAAAGAAGGCGAGAGTAGCAATTCTGCTATCTGTCAGCTGCCCGCTTCAGGTGACGGCACAGATATCGGATCCCCAGGGTCGTTACATTATCCTACAAGCAACCTTATATGGTGCCCCCATTATCCTATGTAATCTATATGCTCCAAATTCTAAACAGATCTCCTTCCTCACTAAAGTGCTCACAAAGGCCACCCACTTGCTTCCAGCAGCACTTATTGTGGGAGGCGATTTTAATATTTCCTTTTCTGAAACATTAGATAGGAAGACATTGTCAGACAAACCTCCTTCCAGGGAGCAAGCTAGGCTCTCACGCCTCTTTAGACGAGTGGTGCGAAAATTTGAGTTATATGATTTGTGGCGGGTGAACTACCCTACATCTAAGATGTTTACGTTCTATTCACATCCTCACAGTACACACTCTCGAATTGACTACTTTCTAGGCAATATTCCAACAATGCGCTTAATGATGGACGCTGATATAGGGTCTATCACCTGGTCAGACCACGCACCTATTTTCCTAACGTTAAACAATAAACATCCAATTACTAGGGTCTGCCATTGGCGCCTAAATGAGAGTCTTCTCTCTAATCCTATACCTAGACAATCCCTGCAAGAGAACTTGTCCGAATATTTTCGTATTAATCAGCAATCAGTCTCTTCCGTGTCTACTCTATGGGAGGCGCATAAAGCTGTCTTTCGGGGAGAATGCATAGCTGTCGGAGCTAGAATGAAAAAAGATAGAAATATGCAGTACTGTGGGCTCAAGAAAGATCTAGAATGCTTGGAGGGTCAATTGGGATCCCGCAACTCCCGCCACCTCTTAAGGCGCATTATTGTGTTGAGAGCTAAGTTGAGAGAATTAGCATTAGCAAAAACAGACAAATTACTTTTGTATTCCAGGCAACGTTATTATGCATGGGGTAATAAATCCCATACGCTTCTGGCAAAGCAGTTGCGGGATTCCAACATGACAAACACCCTGACAGCTCTGAGACGGGCAGATGGTACCATTACTTATGACCCTAATGAAATTGTTGCTCTCTTTCAGAAGTATTATGAAAGTCTTTACTCCCTCCCACAACAAGTTCCTAAAGATCCTATGAAACAACGGGAAATCTTTTCCTCCTTCCTTGAGAGATGTAAGCTACCTAAATTATCTAATGACCTAGCGGCTATTCTTAATACTCAGATTACTACGGAAGAAATATTAGAAGTAATTAAAAACCTCCCTAATCGTAAGTCACCTGGACCAGATGGTCTTCCATATCTATATTACAAGACCTATGTAGACACCCTCCTTCCATATATGGTCAAGATTTTTAACTCTTTCTTAGAGGGCTCCCCTGTGCCGGACTCAATGCTTCATTCCTATATCACCCTTATACCAAAACCAGGGAAAGACCATATGGATTGTGCCAACTACCGCCCAATAGCCCTTCTTAATTCAGATCTAAAAATATTTACAAAGCTGTTAGCAAACAGACTGGCTAACCTGCTTCCGATTCTGATCCATAAGGATCAAGTTGGCTTTGTGTTAAATCGCCAGGGAGGTGACAACACAAGGAGGGCTATAGATTTAATAGACATTATTAATAGGCGGAAGCAACAAGCGTTAATACTAGGCCTTGACGCAGAAAAGGCCTTTGATCGCCTGAGTTGGCCATTCAAGTTTTCTGCGTTGCGGTGTTTTGGTATAGGGGGACCCTTTTTAAAGGCCATAAATGCCCTTTATACTAACCCAACAGCTTATGTGAAAATGACACATGCCCAATCAAATAAAATATTTATCCGAAACGGAACGAGGCAGGGGTGCCCGTTATCCCCCTTACTTTTTATACTTTGCATAGAGCCTCTGGCGGCCCTGATACGAGTTCATCCAGATATTAAGGGAATAGAAGTCAATAAGGTGCCCTATAAAATATCACTTTTTGCTGATGATATCCTCCTTACGCTGACAAGTCTACATACTTCCTTACCGAATTTATTTCGGATTATAGGGGAATATGGCAAATTGTCTGGGTATAAGATAAATACTTCAAAAACTGAAGCTTTATCTATTAATGTTCCGCCGGAGATACTGAGTAACCTACAAAATAACTTCCATTTTAAATGGAATGATACCTTTCTCAAATATTTGGGAGTCCAGCTTACAAAAACATATCATAGTCTTTATGCCCATAACTTTGTCCCTCTCTTCCAGGAACTTAATTCGCTTATGGTAAAATGGATGCCCCTGCCAATTTCCCTAATGGAACGCATTGCAGCGGTCAAGATGACCATACTGCCTAAGCTACTATACGTAATGGAAACAATTCCAGTTCACATACCTAAAAAAGACCTAAGAGCTTTGCAATCTTCCATCCTTAGGTTTGTCTGGAATGGGAAAAGACACAGAATTTCTTGTAATACTTTTACAGCCCTTAAATCACAAGGTGGTATGGGGCTCCCTGATGTAATCAAATATTATTGGGCAACGCATTTGCGTCGTATACCTGCGTGGTCTTCCCTCCCGGCATTTTCTAGATGGATGGAAATTGAGAAGCTGTGGTTAGCCCCGGTTCATCCTAATGCACTCTTATGGTCGACATTGCCGAACACCTATACTACACAATTGTTGGGTCCTATGTCCTTAACATATCATGTTTGGAAACAGTGCAGACTGAAATTCCCGTTAGTGTCTGATAAATCCTCCATGACTTCATTTTTATTTAATCCAATATTCCCGTTAGGATTGCAGTTCACATCCTTTAAGCCTTGGTTCTCCAATAAATTATTCAGATTTGCTGATATAGTGGAGTATAGAACCCTTGAAATTATACCATTTGAAGAGCTCAGGAACAGGTATAACCTACCAGAGTCCTCTAGGTGGCAGCACATACAAATTCAACACCTGTTTAGAACCCTATTTAATGATAAGAAGGTATCTACTCCGACAGTGTTTGAACGACTTTGTAAACTTTCCACTACCACTAAAGGTCTTATATCAGATATTTATGTTATTCTTTCAACCCCGGAACCTCCGCAAGTCATGAGGCATACATATATGTCTAAATGGGAAAGATATCTAGAGAAGGAAATATCACCGAGCGATTGGCAACTTATATGGCGTAGAGCAGCAATGTCATCTACTTGTGTGACCTACAGAGAAAATGCTTATAAGCTCTTGATGTTTTGGTATCATACACCCCAGATGCTTAAACATTTGAATCCTACTATCTCTGATGCCTGCTGGCGGTGTGATACAGGCCGAGGGTCTTTATTACATATCTTTTGGGATTGCCATATTATCTTTCCTCTATGGAGGGAGACCCAACAACTTCTTTTACAACTTACCAACATAAAATTCTCACTGGATCCGTTCATGTTCCTACTAAACATGCCACCAGTAATACTAAAGAAACACATACTTTGCTTGGTCCTACATGTATTGTCGGCTACTAGACGACTTATAGCTAAATATTGGAAGAGGCGTGACATACCGACTAAGTCTGATCTGTTCTCTAGTGTTATGGAGATTAGGCGTATGGAATATTTATCTGCGCTTATCAATAATTCTATGGATAAATTTCACAAGGTATGGCAGTCTTGGGACATGCTCACAGAAGCTGATGACTAGTTTCTTCTATATCGCTCCTACCCAACCTTTTGTCTACCCTTTTGTGTCTTGTCTTGTCCTGTATTTCTAGTACCTTGAATTTGTTCTTTTTATATTGTGATTGCTCAATAATAGGCAATCTTTGCTTAGATACACCACTATTTGAATTATAGTGGGCAATACTTGAAGTGCTTTTTCTACATTTATATGACCTATTTAAAATGTCAAAATATGTTACCTACTGTTTGCCTGATGACAGGCGGATTTTGTATGAAGCTATGTATGTTTCTTCTATACATACTTTAATAAAAACACAATTATTTAAAAAAAAGAAAGCGAGCAGGAGCTTCCCTCCCAACAATCATCAGCGTGATCGAGGTGTCTAATACACCCTTTAGTGTTTATGACCTCTTAGTAGAGATAAGGTTTATTAGAGGACCGGCACAAAGTGGAAGTTCCAGTCACACAGTTAGAAAAACAGTTAAGCCTTTGTGACAGAACGGCTCAATATTTAAAATAAAGGCCAACAAAAAATATGATTTTTAGCTAAAAATTAGTAAAAAGCAATCATAAACAATAATTGCCTTCAAAGGTGTACATAGCCTTTAAGAACTGAAGATCAGAAGATATGCCTTTCATACCACTCAAATTTCTGTGTCACGTTTCAGTCTTGGTTCCACCTACTGAGCTCATGTACAATAAAACAGAGACAGCGTAAAATGTCACAGCTTCCGAATACCTGGAAAGAAATGTGCAGCTCTTTGCAATGTTTTCAGAGCATTCTGATTCTTGTTGTCAGATGTTAGACACCCGGCGGCTAATTCATTTACTCCCGTGTACAGCAGCGATGTCTAAGAAGAAGAAGATTGGAATAAGTAGCTGTTTGAAGAGTTGTGGAATATTTCTTAATAAAGCAATTGCAGTTTCTTACCTTTGCTTGACTCAGGTTAAGTGAATGGGCAACAATCCCGGCAGCTGCTCCACCCTATTCAGTAAAACAATATGAATATAAGCAGGAAATGGCAGAATTGTAGAGTTTTATTGGAAAAAGACCAAAACATAAGCAGGAAAAGGCTTGGTTACAATATGAAGACTACGCTCCAAAAATCCTATGTGTGGTGAACAATATGTTGGTGTGTGTATAACCTTAAAGGGGTATTCCCATCTTAGACAATGGGGGCATATCGCTAGGATATGCCCCCATTGTCTGATAGGTGCGGGTCCCACCACTGGGACCCGCACCTATATCGAGAACGGAGCGGGGAGCGCTGTGGCTGGAGGTTCCCAGATTTCCCGGGGTCCGTCCACCACCAAGCGCTAATCCCCGCCTCTCCCATAGAAGTGAATGCACGGCCCATGCTCCCATTCATTTCTATTGGGCAGATGGCAATAGCCGAGCCAGCGCTCGGCTATTTTCGGCCGCCCTGTAGAAATGAATGGAGAGCGGCTGTGCATGCGCAGTGCACTCTCCTTCACTTTCGGGGCTCCGTTCTCAATATATGTGCGGGTCCCAGTGGTGGGACCCGCACCTATAAGACAATGGGGGCATATCCTAGAGATATGCCCCCATTGTCTGAGATGAGAAAACCCCTTTAAAGTAGTATTACTATATAGGACATTTCTGGCATATCAACAGGATAAGCCATAAATGTATGATAGATGAGGGTCCTGGTAGTCCTCTCAATGCATTTTATTGCTGGTTTGTTGGAGCACAGCGTCAGATTGTAAGAGAGTATGAAGATAAAAATTACATAATCAGACCCAGCACCACTTACAATATACACTGCTTACGCAAGTTTGAAGGGTGTTTTGGTGCTGACAGATTCCCTTTAGTATCGTTTCTGCTTTTTACAGGAGAATGAGTGGTTTGACACGCAGCACTTTTGGAGACAAAAAATGGAGGGCTTTCCCTGCCTTTTTTGCCCTCATACATGGCCAGATGTTACATAAAAGTCAACAGTGAAATATAAAAACTACACAAACAATACTTTGTGAAAAATATTTTTTTCTGATTTTCCTATTTTCCTCCCCTAAAACCTAGGAGCATTTTATAAAGCAAAACATACAGTAATTTCCTTTTTTGCCCTCATACATGGCCAGATGTTACATAAAAGTCAACAGTGAAATATAAAAACTACACAAACAATACTTTATGGCGTAACTTTTACCATAGTTTACAACTTCAAGTGCTGCAATCTGTGACAAGTTGTATAGGGCTATATAGTTTTCTGGCGCACGTGAAGCCTCTTTAAGAGCGCATTCACACATCTTTTGTGGCCCCATTGAAATGAATGGGTCCGCACCCATTCTGCAATATCGCGGAACGGATGTGGACTTATTCATACGGTCGCCTGAATGAGCCCTAATGCTGCATTAAAGGAACTTTAGAGTGAATCAAGATCTACTAGGTAAAAAAAAAAAAAACTTTAATAAAATTGACATTGGGGTGTTAAAACACCCTTGTGAATGAGACGTGTCTGTACAGAGTGTCACTGTCAGCACTGATTGAACACTGGCAGTATGTAGGGACATTCCCAACTGACAAGGGAATGGTAATATACAGCTGTCGATTTATTCCAAGAGTAATAACAGAGGAGTGCTTTAACGAAGGAATGTCCAAAATTCGTATTTCATGGGTATAAGACAGCATCTGTTGAATGCACCTTCTGCTTAGCGGCATGGTAGCTTTTACAAATAAAATTCTCCTTACCCTGGCATTCCTGGGAGCATACTGAGGCACAATCCTTGATAACAGAGACCACAACTCTGGATTCCCTGGATGGCTAATGAAAAGGAAACCAAGAAACAAAAGAATGTAGATTACATAGAAGTCAGAAGTCAAACAGCAAGGTTATTTCACTTTCTCAGAAAAATGTTAGCCTGGCCATAGTAAATACAGTAGAATAATAACACAAAATTTTCAATACACATTTATAAAAAATACCATATTTTTTACTTTATAAGAACCGCCCCCCCCCCCCCAAATGTGGGGGGAAAATGTAACTGCGTCTTATAAAGCAAATACTAATGAGCGTTTTCATTATGGAAGCGCTCATTAGTATGTAGGAGACGCGAGGAGTGGTGAGTGAAGTTCTACAAGTACTGGCTGTACTCACAGCTCTCTGGTCTTCTTCCAGGCAACGCGTTGTTCTGTGTCCTGAGTGTGTACAGCATCAGGATGTAATGCACGTAGGTGTGCACTATGACCTGGCGGTGTGCAACTTCATGTCAGAGTGCACCATGAGGTCAGCAGAAGACCAGGGAGCAGTTAGAGGTCTCATGAGGATTGGGGGTCTGACTGGCTCTGATACAGATCGGGGGTATTATTGGGAGTCTGATAAAGACTAAGGGTCTGATACAGATTGTGTATCTGGATGAGGCAGGGCTGATCAAGTTTGGTGGTCTGATTGGGGGTTTGATCTGAGGTTTAATAAACATGGGGGAACAGATCTGAATTCTGAAAGTGGGGGTCTGATAAAGAATGGGTGGTCTGATGAAAAATATTTTTTTCTGATTTTCCTATTTTCCGCCCCTAAAACCTAGGAGCATTTTATAAAGCAAAACATACAGTAATTGCCAAAATAAAGCATAATGTTCTAGAGACACCTCAAGGCTCTACATTTATTAAATTGTCTGTTATATCTTGCAATAAAGCAGAATAATGCATAACATTTCTCTTTTTCACATTTGTAAATACTAAATATTCCTTTGATTCTAGAAAATATTCCAGATTATCTGATAAACATCGACTCAAGAAGAAAGGGCCTTTTACTGAGGGTCCATTACTCTACTGTTGTATAGCCCCTAGTGTAAGAGACTTTACTAAGAACCACAAAAATACTGTAAACGAATACACGGCAGGTTCTGCCAAAACATTTCATCTGTACATGGGCACGGCTACTAAAGGTTTTTGAGGTTTCCAATTTAAATAAATGTTAATAAGCATGTGATTGATATAGGTACAGTGTGCATTTGAAATGGAAGATTAATAGAAATAAAAAATTTACACACATACAAACATATACTCTGAAAACGTATGACAAATATTTAATCCCATTTTATTTATTTTTTATCAAAAAAAATAAAAAAAAATCTCTGATGCCGGACGCTTAACTCCCTAGAAGCCGCAGGAAGTTAGAACGCAATCACATGGGGCCAATGCATTGCCATGGCAGCAGGGGGCTACTAACAAGTGCCTCAAGCCTGACATGATTGTATGGGTATTACAGTGATAAGCATACCAGAGTGTTATAAAAGCCATATCTTCTAATGGGACTAAAACAAGAATAAAGTTAATAAATGGTTAAAGCTAGTAAACCACATTTCCAAAAAAGTGGTATTAATTTTGTAAAAGTGTCAAAAAACACACATATATGGTATCACTGTGTTCGCCACAACCTGCATAATATACCCGTATTTTTCACCCTAAAAGACGCACCTGCCCATAAGATGCACTTAGCTTTTAGAGGAGGAGAACAAGAAAAAGAAAATGTTTCATTAGACCTCAGATCAGACCCCCAATGTTAATCAGACCTCAGATCAGACCCCCAATGTTAATCAGACCTCAGATCAGAGCCCCAGTCAGACCTCCAATGTTAATAAGACCCTCAATTAGACCTCAGCTCAAACCCCCAATGTTAATAAGACTCTCAATCAGTCCTCAGCTCAGACCACAATGTTAATAAGACCCCAATAACACCTCAGATCAGACCCCAATGTAAATGACCCTCAATGAGACCTCAGATCAGACTCCCAATGTCAATGACCCCCAGACCTCGGATAACACCCCCATTATGAATAAAACCCCACATTCAGACCTCAGATCAGACCCTGAATGTGAATGACCCCCAGACCTCAGTACAGACCCCTTGCTCAGAGCAAATAAAATAAAAAATCCACTTACCTCTTCTGCTCCGGAGGCTGTTGCCTCCGCTCCCAGGATCCAGCTTCATCTCTTCCTGCCGCACTCTCTGCTGTGACCTGACGAACACAGCATGAGGTCACAGAGCGCTGATGTCCTCACGGTGTGCGCAGTCGCAGCACAGCCAATGACAGCAAAGGACCAGGAAGCGGTGAGTACAGAGCCCAGAGAGCGCTGCATTCACCGCTTCCAGGTAGTGCTCATTAGTATTCACCCCATAAGATGCACTGGCATTTTATCCACATTTTTTTTTGGGGGGGGGGGGGGGGGGGGGGCGTCTTATGGGGTGGAAAATACGGTAGAAAATGTTATTTAAACTGCCCCATGAACAATGGCCAAAAACATAAAAAATATGGATTTTTTACTATTCACCACCCCAAAAAATAATAAATGTAAATCAATAAGTCCCAATATGGCTACATCAGCGCAGAAATATGTTCTGGCTCTTGGAATGCAGCAAAAGTAGTAAAAAACATAAAATGATACATATTTGCCATCACCATGATTAATACAATCATGGTGATGGCAAATATGTATCATTTTATGTTTTTTTACTACTTTTGCTGCATTCCAAGAGCCAGAACATATTTCTGCGCTGATGTAGCCATATTGGGACTTATTGCAACAGAATAACAGTAACATGCTTAAATTTAAAGTGCATAAAACCATGGCAGAACAGATCCCCCCCACCCCCATGATGACGCCAAAAAAGGTAATAAAATGTAATAATTTATATGTACCTCAAAATGGTGTCACTAAAAAGTACAATTCACCCCTCAAAAATCAAGTTCTCATACGGCTACATCAACAGAAAAATAAAGTTATTTCATACTTACTACTCCTTTGCTGAAAATACTCAAAAATTCTAAGAGCAGTATTTTTACTCATTAAGAAAAAAAATTGGGTACCCTCTGACAGCGCTCACGTTCACACTATTGGTACTGACATTGTCAGTTTTTAAGCAGGGAGACAAGCTTCAGATTAATTGGCTTGCAGAGGTCACATTGTCCAAGTGCCTAATTGCTCCCTGATGCTGATATGGAAGTGCAGAGAGAGTATCAGAATGTGAGTAAGGCCTCATGCACACGACCGTTTTTTTTAACGTCCCGCAAAACGTGGTTCCGTTGTACCGTGATCCGTGCCCGTTTTTTCTTCCGTGGGTCTGCCGTGATTTTTGGAGGATCCACGGACATGAAAAATTAAATAAAATTCTAAGTCAAGTTTGCCATTGAAATGATAGGAAAAAACGGACACGGATCACGGACACGGATGACAATCTTGGGTGCATCTGTGATTTTCACGGACCCATTGACTTGAATGGGCCCGTGAACCGTTGGCCGTGAAAAAAATAGGACAGGTCATATTTTTTTCATGGCCTGAAACACGGGTCACGGGCGCGGTGTAAAAACGGTGCACAAGCCGAGTTTTCAACGGCCCCATTGAAAGTCAATGGAGCCGCAGGAAAAAAGGTCTAACGGCACAACGGCCATGGGTGCACACAACGGTCGTGTGCATGAGGCCTAAGGGTGCCTTCACACGCGGCAGATTTTGTGGCAGAAAATGTCACTAGTGAAAATCAGTTCCATTCACCTTAATGGGGCCTGCAGAAATCCATGTGCTTCCCGCCACATTCTAATGAATGGAACTGATTTTCAGTGATTTCCGGCCACAAAATCTGCCAAACGTGAAGGCACCCTAACAGCCAGATCTAAATAAGAGTGCCTAGATCTGGAACTATCAGCCTACAGACTGCATGGAGAGCAAATCACTAAAACAGGGGTCAGCAATCTCTGGCACTCCAGCTGTGCTGAAACTACAACTCTGAGTATGCTCTAATGGTACATGCTGGGAGTTGCAGTTTTACCACAGCTGGAATGCCGGAGGTAGCTGATCCCTGGGTTAGAAAAATCAGCTTGGCAAAGAGTGGCGTTAAATAGTTATTACTAACAATAGGAAACTCTAGTTGGCCATAACCATAAGGTCATCTTATGTAGTGTCTGCAGCGACAGAGGGCGGCACACTAACCTGTGGATAGCTTTGCAGGCCTGTCTCTGCACAGTGACATTCCTGCCTTGTAAAGCATATATGGCAGATGTAATAAGGCACCTCTCATAGGCATTATAATCCATTTTAACATGCTTGAGAAGCTCATTAAGAGCGGCTGTTGCCAGAGTTACATCACGCTTAGCCAGACCCAAAGCACACAGAGCGTGCAGGCTTTCCATGCTGGGTTCCTTTAATACAGAGCTGTAAATACCGAGAAAACAAACAGCATAAAAACGTAAAAAACTATATGTGATATTTTACTAAAGAACACAATTACACAAAACATATTGAATTATCAAGCATCACACAAGAGAAATCCTAATAAAACATGGGATGGGCTCCTGTCACTCTGTGCACCCTCCTCCTGCTTCCTCTGCCAGCTGCTCCCCTTCCTCATGGATTGACAGTACCAGGATCCTCCATAGTGATCCTAACTGGATGGCAGAGAAAGGAGGAGGAGCAAGGGTGCACCGAGTGGTTGGGCCAGCCCCTGGTGCAGTTAACTGCTCGTCTGCATATAGATTTAAAGGGGTTATCCAGTTATTTTGAAATCTTATCTCGCCCACAATGGCGAGTCTTACAAGAATTGCAATACGATTACTTTTTTTTACCTTACTGGGCGAGTGCTGCGCTTCCCGGTCTAATTATGTTACAGGCAATTCCGGGATGATGTGCAGTACATAGGGCACGTGATCCTAGCCTGGCTTCAATACACAATGTATCGGGGATGCGCCTGCGCAGTCAGACAGCCTTGGGCGCAGACAGCTCACAGCACAGAAGTTGCCTGACTGTGTAGGCCTAACCCCCATACAAAAGTACTTTTTCTCCAGAGTAACGAAAAAGGATCATTACAGCTAGCCCTACAAGGCATTGTGCCTGGTTCATTAGTGAACTGCCTGCGGACACACTCCCTTTAAAATATCTCCTGAAGTGCCATCGTTTGTCTTTATTTTCTGACCCTCATATCTAGAGCCTGGGTCTGGCTATAAGTACATATAATCAATGAATAACCAGGATGAAGGGCACAAATGATAAAGTACATACAAGCTAACAGGAAATGTCACCAGGAGATGACAAAATAGATGCAATAATAAGACGTCATAATGGATCCGTTCTATACAGATGGACATGAAAATCCAATAGATCTTAGAGAGGACCTGTCACCACTCCTTACATGTCTCTTTTACCATTTACTTGCATTCTCCATGTAATAACAATTCTGGAGCATCTATTCTTAGGACTCTGTTGGGTCACTGCACAGTCTGACAGTGGAAGCATTGATTGGATGACGTCACACTGTGCAGCTACACCCCCATATGGTAACACCCATGTGTACCCTTACTCAGGAGAGGTGACAGGCTCTCCACAAGACCCCATTGCTTTTTATGGAATCTGTAATTGGATGACGTCACACTGTGCAGCTACACCCCCATATGGTAACACCCATTTGTACCCTTACTCAGGAGAGGCCTTTTATGGGATCTGTAAGGGATTTCCATTTTTTCATGTATAATACAGTGGCCTAGAAGAATACAGTGTTCTGCCAGTCAAAAGAAACATAACTGACGTTAACTGATAACACAAAAACCTCATTGAAATAAATGGGACATTAAAGGGTTTGGTCACTTTTTATATATGTTAATGTGTGGGTAAGGGTGGTATCTATAACTAATATATAGCATTTAGGATTCGAATGTTTCCAGGTTTCCAAGTGCACAGGAAAACTTGGCATAATACTTTCATCTGCTCTTATGCACTAGGAAACTAGCAGAGGCAACTGCTTTACAATGGGGGGCACTGATGGTAAGGTTGTGTCATGTGCCCCTTCATCAGCAGCCATTTTCAAAATAGGAGTGGTGGGGCTGTGTTTGGAGAAGACCTGGATGACAAGAGGGGAGTGCTTCACAGTGCTGCATTACATATAAAGTGGTCAATCCCTTAAAGACTGATTTCTAAGGTTGTCAGTGTAGTATACTGTATGTTCGGCATGAAAGCTCATAGCAGTTTCACTGTACATATACATGGGCCTTATAGACTTGAGGGATGCAAAAAAGAGTGCACTAAAAAGACTGCTGCACTTTTCTATACTGAGGCGCCCCTCAAAACAAAAAAATAACACAGCATTAAAGGCTATGTACAACTTTGGGTTCATTTTTTAAAATGATTGCATTGTACTCATTTTGAGCTAAAAATCTATTTTTGAATTGGTCTTTATTTAAAAAAATATTGAGCCCCTTTCTCTGTACAGCCTTGAGATTCTCTAGTAGCAGGCTCTGTATTTTTCCTGTTTCCAGTCAGGCGGCTCAGCTGATGGCTCCTTATCTTTTACCTTATAAACACTCATTATAGCTCAATTCGTCTCTTACTGATAAGAATCTGGCTTATATAAGTCTTTATATAAGTGTTTATGACCTTTTAGCAAAAGGTTTATTAGATGACCGGTGAAAGTACGATTCACACAGCTAGACAGATAAAGGAGTTGCAATGACCATAGACAGCAGCAGCGGTCAGGAGGAGAGAAGGGAGATGGCACGTGCGCACTGTGCACGCCCTTTCCTCATACAGCTGATCGGCGGGATAGGTCATCAATAGTAAAAGCCCGGACAACCCCTTTTTGACAGAACAGCTGAATATTTTAAATAAAGACCAACTGAAAAAATTATTTTAGCCCAAAATGCAATTATAGACAAAGATTGCCCCTGTAGGTGTACATGGCCTTTAAATAATGGGTGCCACTGTATGCATACATATGGGCGCACGTTGGAGACTTCCATCAGAGGTATACAATGCTAGTATTCCCTGACTGAGCCTACGGGCGGCCACACATATTTAATAGCTGTCGGCCAACTGGACATTTGGCTGACAGCTTGCATCTCTCTGACTCCCCTATACACATACAAGTCCAGCTCGGCCAAACATGTATATGTATTCAATGGGAAGAGTGGAGAAAGCCACTGCAAGACCCTGCTGGCAGTTAATTATCTCTCGGGAGAACAGAGGGATAGGGTGAAATATTCACTTCTTCCGAGCCTTCTCTCCTCAACACCATCCGTCAACTTACCATTTAAACAGGAGTGTTTTGGAGGATTCAGGGTTCCCCTGGCTGTACTCAATTATGGCCATGGCGGTGAGGATGTGTGCTTTCTCCTGCTCGGTCTTGGCAACAGATAATGCTGTCTTGTAAACTAATAATACAGAAGAAAACATATGAACTATGGCTTTTGTCCATTTAGAGACATAATTGATAGAGTACCATATTAAAGGAACGATTGGTGCCGAGACGATGGCATAAAAAAGACGGACATAGAAGAAGTGCTTACAAGATAAGAGATAAGACAGATAAAAGAGAAGTCTCTAATGAATAAGGCCATCACTATAGACGCACTGGATCCTCATACAAGCCAATTAGAGGATGTCTCTATCTATCTATCTAGATAAATAACACAGAGCACCATGGTAAAACGGATTTCAAAGCAACAACTTCAGTAACAAGAGCTTTAAATGGATTCTGATAAATTACTGGCCACATACCGTCAATGCTGTATATTTTCACAAATTTGGTATATTAAAAAGAAGTATGGCAATATTTTATATTTAAAGGGGTATTCCGGTTGAATTAAATTTTAGCCCCCCCCCCCCCATGTTTTAGTCCAATTTAGGCTCCATTCACACGTGTGCAATTCTGTTCCGCATTTTGTGGAACGGCATTGCGGACCCATTCATTTCTATGGGGCCTCACGGTGTGCTGCCTGGATCCGGAAATGCGGATACGCACTTCCGGGTCCGCAATTCTGTTCCTATTCTTGTCAGCAATTGCGGACAAGATTAGGCATTTTCTATTATAGTGCCGGCGATTTGCGGTCCGCAAAATGTGGAAACGCACATTGCTAGTGTCCGTGTTTTACGGATCTGCAAAACACACACGGATGTGTGAATGGACCCTTAAAGAGGCTGTCTGTGTATTTAATACTCAGGATTGTTTAGGTCGGTAGAATCCGACTGCCAGCACTTCTGTCGACCAACTGTTTCTAAGGTTGTCAGTGTAGTATACTGTATGTTCAGCATGAAAGCTCATAGCAGTTTCACTGTACATATACATGGGCCTTATAGACTTGAGGGATGCAAAAAAGAGTGCACTAAAAAGACTGCTTCACTTTTCACTTTTCTGTAAACCAATAATGTCCCCAAACCATACCTCTAGAAAAGCTATTTAAAGTGCTGATCTTCCCAGCAGGCCCCCGCTAAGGCACCTAGTTGTAGGTCTGTGGGACCAAATAGTACCTGCTGCCAATCAGCTAAGACTGGTTAGCTAGCCCACCAGAAAGAGGATGGCGCTCCTTATATAGATGTCAACAATACAGTATTAAAAACAAAACAATGCTTATATTTTATAACCACGGTCAATGAAGCCTTCTACGTCTCGGCTCCCTGCATGTCTCTCGGCAAGCCTTTAAACAAGGTCGTGCATTCCTATATTCTCCCAGTCTGTTATATCAATACTCTCCCTTTATATGACCCTGTCCGCATACCATGTTAACCCTACACAAAAATTCTCCCATGCAATCATGCCCACATGCACTCAGTCTCATTGTGTGTGATTATAGTACTTGCGCTTGGATGTGGGTCTGTTTATTTAATCCTCCTAACTGTCTTCTCTCAACTGGCGTTCATGCCGATCCAGCCATCTCATTGCCTCTTTTGATTCTGTGGTGGCGCGGCCGGTTGTAATGGGCAAGTTGGGACTCTGTGGGCTCTTTCAACAGCAAATAGTGGGGTCAAAGTCTCCACTCCAAACTTTTATATAGCGTCCTCCACATCCCCTATACGATCTTCCAGGGCTGTTGTGCGTTCAGCGAGTTTCTTTAAGTCGTGTCTAACAATGGTAATGTCCTCTTTTATTGCTCCCACCTGTACTGTAATAGTGTTCAAAGATTTGCCAAGTCCGATTCCTGGGCCCTCGAATCCACTTCTGCGCCACATGTCTGCAAGACGTTATATCTATTGGGGCTAGATATGGCCTCTGCTCCAGCACCGACTGCCTCATTATCTGAGTCCAGGGCTGACTCATCTTGTGGAGGCAGCCGTTTCTTGTGAGCTCCTTTTGCAGCTAGTGTTGAAGTCGAGCGGGCATATTTTTCTAACTTTGCCGCGGCCTCCCGTTGCACCTGCACTACGCGGATTGGCGCCCAGGGGTTGACGCTCCATCTACGATTTCCTTATCAGCACCTTTCGTCTCTTTTTTCTTAGTCATGGCAAGGAGGTATTGTTCCTGCCAGGTACCAGAAGGATCCTTAAGAGGTCAGGAGCAAGGTAAGTACTTTTGCAGGAAGGGGATTCAGAAATTTCAGGATAAAAAGCTGAGTGTGCACAGGTGCTCAGCAGACAAGCGGACGCTCACACCCCTGGCTAGCTACGCCCCGGGGGTATTTCCCACCTTGGACATTGATGGCATATCGCTAGGCATATCCCACCTCTGAGACCTACACATGATAGGGCCCCCGAGGTACAAGGAGAGCAGCCATGCAAGCGTGGCCACTCTCTGTTCACTGGTATGTAAGTTCCAAAAATACTCCAGCACTGGCTATTTCCAGCAGTTTCATAGTGGCGAACAGACTGGTGGCCACTCCTGTGCTGCGTGCTCTCCATTCATAGATATGGGAGTTCCGAAAATAGCCGAGCGTGCTCGCTCCACTATTTTCTTTAGTCCCATAGTAGTGAATGGGAGCAAGCCAGACATGTGCAGTGTGCTCTCCCTTGACTTTGGGGGACCCCGTTCTGGTGAAAGGATCGGATCCCAGAAATGCAATCTGTACCTATCTGACACTGTTGGTCTGCAATATGCCATCAATGTCCCACATGGGAATACCCCTTTAAAATGTTTTTGGTAACCCTCCATCTGATGGCCCAGAAATTCTTACAGCCTGGAATCTTTCCAAACTGACTGAATAGATAGTTTTCAACACTCAACAAATCCAGCACATGGGAACATAGCCTAAAGCACATGGTGCTAAAATATTGTCAAAATCCTTATATTAATCAATGCGTCTGTATATTCATCATATTTATAACTGTGATCATCACACTTTAATAAACAATCATACAAAACTGAAAATAATTTACCTTTTTACCATGGAGGCATCACCTAATCTCTGCATATGAGAGATTTTCCATCATGGACTGTAGCTACAGCAGAGCGTGCTGGCGTAACCTACAGTCACAGGTCAAGTATGCCTGCCTTGTAACAGTACAGTTATATTATCTATGAGAAATATTATAACCGTCATCTTGAAAAACTTTAATCCAAGCATAACTGATAATAAACACCATAAATAAGACTTTGATGCACAAACACATAATGAGCAATTAAGGATACTTTCACACTAGCGTTTTTGCTGAATCCGGCAGGGCTCAGCAAAAACGCTTCCGTTACGGTTAATACAACCATCTGCATCCGTTATGAATGGATTCGGTTGAATTATCTTTAACATAGCAAGGACGGATCCATCATGAACCCCACTGAAAGTCAATGGGGGGCGGATCTGTTTTCAATTGTGTCAGAGTTAAACGGATCCGTCCCCATTGACTTGCATTGTGGGTCATGAAGGATCCGTCTTGCTCTGCATCCTATGACGGAAAGAAAACCGGAGCTTGCTGAAGTTTGCTCTCCGGTATGGGAACGCAACCAAACAGAAC
Source organism: Bufo gargarizans (assembly GCF_014858855.1). NCBI lineage: Eukaryota > Metazoa > Chordata > Amphibia > Anura > Bufonidae > Bufo > Bufo gargarizans. Next base: position 637,324,590 of record NC_058080.1, on the reverse strand, counting down.
AAAATGCTTTTTGGAGCATTCCGTTCTGTTCAGTTACGTTTTGTCCCCATTGATAATGAATGGGGACAAATCCGAAGTGTTTTTCTCCGGTATTGAGATTCTATGGCGATCTCAATACCGGAAAATAGAAACACTAGTGTGAAAGTACCCTAATACCTATATAACATTTTCAAAGCTATAACATTTACCTTTGAAACTTTCTTGCAAATTGCCTTTTTTGAAGTACGCAAGTGCCAGCCCAGTGAGGTCATCAAACGCTGTCAGAGGCGTAGACTTATAGGCTTTGATGGCTTCATCATACTGACCTACAGCACTGGGGAGAAGAAGGTTTACTTTCATGTTATCATCCAAGATCATTCACTGATGACAAATGTCAATAATACAAACACTTTTCTCTCTCATCACTTTCTATCTTTGGTTCACTTCTCATCTCAGACTAATGTCTTCTATATAAGAGGTGCCCCGTATTTAACATTTACTCATTCAATCGTGTCAAATTACACAGATTTTTGGCAAATCTCCAGCTGTATATACCCATTATAAAAAATAATTACCTTAGGCTACTTTTACACTTGCGGCAGGACGGATCCGACAGGCTGTTCACCCTGTCGGATCCGTCCTTCTGCTATTTACTATCATACTTTTTAGTCCGACGGCCTCTCGCCGCGAACTGCCGTACTGTGCCGGAGCTCCGCCCCGTCCCCATTATAGTGAACGGGGACGGAGCGGCGGTCCACCGAAATAGCGGAAGGACGGATCCGACAGGGTGAACAGCCTGTCGGATCCGTCCTGCCGCAAGTGTAAAAGTAGCCTAAGGTAATTATTTTTTATAATGGGTATATACAGCTGGAGATTTGCCAAAAATCGGTCGGATGCGTCCTGCCGCAAGTGTGAAAGTAGCCTTACACAGTATATTTGACTGTGATATCCCTTTGCATTAAGCAGGAAAGCTAAAGGCCCCTCTTTTGGACAGGTCCACTATAGGCTGTAGACATGTTCACCACATATGCTGGTATATTTCCCAGTGGATACGGCAAAAGTAAAGCACAATATGCAAAGATGGCCAAACCCTTTACCTAGACTTTCTATGCTCAAAAATATTTCCTAGTGTTTTAACAAAAAACACCCGCAATCAATGTTATAGGACACTAAATATACAAAATACTGAAGAAAAAACTAGAAAAGATCCCAGTATTTCCACCCTTAGGGTACCTGGACACGTTGCAGATTCTCATGCAGAAAAACTGCAGCTTAATACAGTACCGGCAAAGTGTATCAGATTAGACAAATGAGATCTGCTGCAAAACCAAATTATATCAGCACCAAAAAACGCAAGTAACACATGCGGCTTTTGGTGTGGTTTTGCTAAGGAAATGCATAGAAATCTGCTTGGAAGGTAGTGTGGATCTTGTGCAGGTTTACCCGCACCCGTGTGCAGGTACTCTTAGGGTAGGTTCACACATAGGGGTTTTGGGGTCATTGCCTGGCAGTTGCAGTGGATCACCAAAGTTACGCAGAGGCATAGGCCTCTACATAACTTTGACGCATTCAGTGCTGCTTCTAAATGTAAGCCAGCTTCCTTGCTGTCTTACATTTAGACCATTTTCTATTCCTAAAACAGGCGTAGAAAATAGTAAATGAGACGGACCTGCCAGGCAGGCCCCTTCCCCGCCCATGGCATGCCCACTTTGTTAGACCGGGCGTGAGTGTAGTTTAAATCTGTAGTCTGTCTTAGAGAAATCTGTAGTTTATTTGATATGCTAATGATATTAAAATGGATGTCAGACTTATTTAAAACCTCCCCCCCAACGCCATGTAATGTGCTAAAATGAAAAAATATCCTATACTTACCAGTTATTTTCCCCCTCTCCCTCGTTTTCAGCAGTGCCGCTCCACTCTTCCCTGACAGGGCGGCAGCAATGATGGGTCTACCTCACGTTACAACTACAGCCAATCACTGACCTCAGCTGTATAACGCACAAGACTGCTGAGACGAGACTAATGATTGGCTGCAGCAGTTCTGTAGGGTGCATGGCTACATCACAGCTACAACTGAATAAACGCATGAGATTAAAGGGGTTCGCTAGGATATGCCATCACTATTAGAGAGGAGCAGGCCTCACTTTTATCTCCAGAACGGGGCCCTCAAAGGTCAGGGAGATCAGCCGCACATGTGCAGCCACTCTTCATTCTCCGCAATGGAAGTTCTGAAAATAGCCGAGCACTGGCTCAGCTATTCCCATAGTGGTGAATGGAGAGGTGGGTGCACTTGCGCAGCTTGCTCTCCATTCATTGCTATGGGACTTTCAAAAACAGCCGAGTTCACTCTGCTGTTTCGGAACTCTGATAGCAGTGGAAGAAAAGCAAGCCGAGCATGAGCAGTGTGCTCTCCCTCACTACAGAGGCCCCATTCTGGAGATAGGACCGGGTCCCAGATGTAGAACACACTCCTATCTGATATTGATAGCATATCCTAGCAATATGCCATCAAAGTCCCAAATGGGAATACCCCTTTAACTAGTGAGTATAGGACAGTTTTTTTTACTACAGCACATTTATTGGCATTGGGTGCATTTTAAAATCAGTCGGATAACCCCTTTCATTTCATTATAGTCAGCAGTATGTACAGTACAGTAGCCCCTATTTCGCTAATCCTCATATAATACTAATAGGATCTGGTAGAGATGCTGTTCATTACTGTACTTTAGAAGAAAAGAGCACAAAAACAATTTACCAGAGTGACCGTCCATAATCTCGAAGTGCAAGATTATAATGATCTTTGTCTTCTGTATCTCGAAGAATTGACAAGGCTCTTGAGAAAAAAAAAGAAATCAGAAATAAGAACATATGAATATCTCAAAAGTGCAGCAGACTTTCCATCCTGATGTGTAGATACAACTAGAAACAGATAACAGGCATTTTCTAAGGCTCTCTTTACATGAGCATCGTGGCTTTCATTTATAACCAGGGTGGATTTGATTTAAATACAAAAGAGATTCAAATCACAATTTAAAATCACGATTTAAATCACTAGTCAGTAAGGCTTGATTTAAATCATAGTTTTCTACAAAAAGACTAATTCTTGCTGGTATAACTTATAATATGCAAGTAGATGAAGATTTTTAGAATAACAACTTTCTCGCCCATTTTCCTTGGGGGACACAGACCTTGGGTATAGCTCAGCTCCCTAGGAGGCGTGACACTAAGTAAAACTGTTAAGCCCCTCCTCCATCAGCTATACCCTCAGCCTGGAGATAGAGGCTACCAGTTTTAGCTTAGTGTCCAAGGAGGCAAGACACTCCCTGCTACTGCAGGGCTGTTTTCTCCTTGTTGTAATTTTTTCTCTAATTTGTTATTTTATTTTTGTTTTTTCCTAGGGATACCAGAGACGCATTGGGCCTCTCTGCTCTCCCGGGGTGAGCTGCGCCAGTGCCAACTATCTGCACTGCTGCCTCCCCCACAGAAGCAATAGGGGATCTGGGCAGCAATGGCTCCCCTACATCCCGCCAGCTAGGGGGTCGCCCGCACGCAAAGCCCCTCTCCCAGCTTCCTGCCACTGCGGTGCCAGTAGCTGAAGGGGCGACCCTGCTGGAAGGAACTGAGGGTGAAGACAGGTAAGATGGCTTTTCCAGCCCATACCCTGTCCCTATTTGCACTGGGTTTGGGGGGGCACCCGTGGTCGTCATTTGAGCGCTCTGTAGATCTCCCCATCTGCGGCTGCTTCCGCTCCCCAATGGCTGATTCCCCACGCTGTTTATAGGGCCCGGATTACTCTCCTGACATCCTTCTCCCTCCCCGCCGCCGCCGCTCCGTGCGTGATCGGGGGGCGGGGCTTAGGCCCGACATCGGCGGTTCGGGCTCGGCGGGGGACATTGTGGCAGAGGAGGCTCGGTGAGGTCACCCACCTGCATATCGCCGCGCACTTGGGCCTGCGGGCCTTGTTCTACGGACAAAGGTTTTCGTTTCTCACGCTCCTGCATAAACCTGAGAGTCACGGCAGCAGGGGGCGTGCTCTTTTTTTCGCGCGCGCGCGCGCGTCATTGGGGGCGGAGTTACGTTCTCCTTCACAGGAGACATTCAAACGTGTAGGGGGCGGAGCTTCTTCCCGCGCCTCTGCTGAGGTTTTTTGCCGCGCTTCCTCACTCCGTTCTGGAAGCTGAGCCACGTGGGAGACTCCTGGTGCATAGATTGCGTTTCTGGACGCACGCTCTCTGCTGTTGCTGCCTTTCTGCAGCTGTTGATCTGGACTTCACTCCTGACGTTCTTCTGACACTGGTAGGACAGTTAACCCTCTCCTAACCCTCCTGGTCATAGCTGCTGCAACCCCTTGTGGTCTCTGTATCAGGGTACGACCACTTTTTTCAACATGTCAGATCCCACGGGTGCCCCCAAACCCTGGTACCATGCCTGTACCGCCTGCAAGGAACTTTTTCCGCGTGGGCAATCTGAGCCGCATTGCCTTGCATGTCAGGCCCCGGTGCAGGGCCCGCTTTCCGCTGCGCCCCCCGGTGCCTCTGAACCCCCTGACTGGGCTAGGTCTCTGTCTCAGGCGGTGGAAAGCCTTACACACGTAGTGGGCCGTCTCGTGGATAGACCGCCTCTCCCGCAGGCTGCCACAATCCCTGTCGCACCCGCTGGGACTACCGTTTCTGCCGCCCCCACTGATTCCCTGCCTCCCAGCGAATCTTCCAGGGCCCGGCATATTCAGAAACGTTCAAGGGTTGAGCGCACATCTTCTCCAGATGCTTCGCTCTCTCCGCCATGCGTGCGAGCTCAGTCAAGTCTATCCTCTCAAAGGGATACGCCTTCTGAGGGAGAACTGGCGGATTCGGACGTGGACATGGACTCAGAGCTTCCGTCCAAATTGGCGTCCGCGGTGGGGCATCTTATCACTAGCATCCGTGATACCTTTCACATACACGATGACCCCCCCAGCTCTGAACAGGCCGGCGTGTCCTTTCTTCGCCCCAGACAGGCCTCCAAGGTCTTTCCCATCCACGCTGATTTTTCTTCTGTGGTGTCCAAGGCTTGGACCCGGCCTAACGTCCGCTTTGTTACACCCAAAAAGCTGGACATTTGTTATCCCTTTCCAGCGGATTCTGTGACCACGTGGACGTCCCCGCCTAAGGTTGATCCTCCCGTGGCTCGCCTGTCCAAAAGCACTACTATTCCTGTACAAGACGGATCTTCCCTCCAGTCTGCTGAGGACCGTCGTACGGAATCCCTCTCCAAGGCCATATTTACTGCCTCTGGTTCGGCCCTTAGACCGGTCTTTGCCTCCGCCTGGGCTGGTAAAGCGGTCTCTGAATGGGGTTTGCAACTGGAACGGGAGTTAGGGTCGGACGTCCCTCTACAGGACCTCCGTTCCTTAGCCCAACTAATTGTCCAGGCCGGAAAATTTGTCTGTGAGGCCTCTCTTGATGCGGGTGCCCTCATTGCCCGTTCCTCTGCCCTGGCAGTTTCTGTCAGGAGGGAACTCTGGCTGAAGGTTTGGGCGGCGGACGCCGCTTCCAAACGCTCTTTGGCTGGCCTACCATTCACGGGTTCCCGCTTGTTCGGAACCCGTCTGGACGAACTTATATCTGAGGCCACGGGTGGGAAGAGTACTCACCTCCCCCAGTCCAGGCCGAGGGGCGCCCCCCGTGGTCGCGCTGGTTCGTCCCGTTTTCGGTCCTTTCGCAAGCCCACCGGGTCTAGACCCGCGACCGGTTCTTCTTCCTCTGGCCCAGCCCAGGATAGACGCAAGAAGCCGTTTTTTCGGACGCAATCTACCTGGCGCAAGCCCCAGCCCACACGGGCTCCCACAGGCCAGCAGCCCTCTGCCTGAAGGTGCGCCCCCACCCACCCGGGTGGGGGGCCACCTTCTACTGTTCAGGAACGTATGGCGGGCCCACATCTCAGACGCATGGGCGCTCGAGGTTGTATCTTGCGGATACAAGATCGAATTTGCGTCCATTCCGCCAGACCGTTTCTTCCGGTCCCGTCCTCCGCGGGATCCTGTACGAGCGGCCGCCTTCTTCACGGCCATTCGCTCTCTAACGGACAAGGGTGTCGTCGCCCCCGTGCCTCCGACGGAAAGGTTCAGGGGGTTCTACTCGAACCTCTTTGTGGTTCCCAAGAAGGAAGGCTCAGTGCGACCGATCTTGGACCTAAAGCGCCTGAACCGTTTTCTCCGACTGCAGAGATTCCGGATGGAGTCTCTCAGGTCCGCGGTGGCCTCCCTGGAAAGAGGGGATTTCATGGCCTCAATCGACGTTCAAGATGCATATCTCCACGTTCCGGTTGCTCCATGTCATCACCGCTTCCTGCGCTTCGCAGTGGGGGACGATCACTTCCAATTCGTCGCCCTTCCCTTTGGTCTGGCGACGGCTCCTCGAGTATTCACCAAGGTCCTGGCCCCTGTCTTGGCCCTTCTGCGTTCAAGAAGTGTTTTTCTTCTCCCTTACTTGGACGACATCTTGGTCAAGGCACCCTCCTTCTCTCAGGCATCCGGCAGTGTGGGACTCACTCTGGAGACCCTGACGCGGTTCGGTTGGATCATCAACCACCCCAAGTCTTCCCTTACCCCCTCCAGACGGCTGATCTTCCTGGGGATGCTCCTGGATACGGAGTTGGCGGAGGTCCGCCTCCCGTCGGACAAGCGTCTGGCCCTTTGCGGGTCTGTTCGCAGTCTCCTCCGTCATCACCGCCCTTCCCTCAGATCCAGCATGCGGTTGTTGGGGAAGATGGTTGCCTGTTTCGAAGCGGTGCCGTTCGCACAATTCCGATCCCGCACCTTTCAGAGGGCAATTCTGTCGGCCTGGGACAAATCACCGAGGAGTCTGGACAGGACCTTTCTTCTGCCTCCCCTGGCTCGGGCTTCCCTCAGCTGGTGGTTGCATATCCCTCTACGGGGGAGGTCCTTCCTCCCACTGAACTGGCTGGTGATTACCACCGATGCCAGCTTACGGGGGTGGGGGGGGGTTTTCCCTCCCCGGTCCGTCCAGGGCGTTTGGTCTCTATCGGAGTCCAGACTTCCAATCAATATTCTGGAACTGAGGGCGATTCTTCTGTCCCTCAGACACTGGACCCATTTACTGAGGGGCCACCCTGTTCGGATCCAATCGGACAATGCCACGGCTGTGGCATACATAAACCATCAGGGAGGCACTCGCAGCGCTGCTGCGATGCAAGAGGTGGCCCTCATTCTCCTCTGGGCGGAGGCGCACGTGCCGGCCTTATCCGCGATTTACATCCCGGGGGTGGACAACTGGGCGGCGGATTTCCTGAGCCGGTCCACCATCGACCCGGGAGAATGGTCCCTGCACCCAGAGGTGTTCGAAGCCCTTTGTCTTCGCTGGGGTCGCCCCGACGTGGACCTCATGGCTTCCAAATTCAACCACAAGGTCCCCCGATACCTGGCCAGGGCACGGGACCCGAAGGCGTACGGCGCCGACGCGCTCGTCCTTCCGTGGCGCGAATTCTCCCTTCTGTACGTCTTTCCTCCTTTCCCCCTCCTGCCACGGGTTCTTCGGAGGATCGCGGCAGAGGGCGTTCCCGCGATTCTGATCGCCCCGGATTGGCCCCGCCGGTCTTGGTACGCCGACCTAATGTTGCTGTTGGCAGACGCACCGTGGCCACTGCCCTCCAGGGAAGACCTTCTCTCTCAGGGACCGATCTTCCACGAGCATTTAGGCTCGCTACGTTTGACGGCGTGGCTATTGAGACCGCCGTCTTAACGCGACGGGGTTTCTCCGCGGACGTAGTCCGCACCATGATCCGTGCTCGTAAGCCCGTGTCCTCTAGGATCTACTATCGGGTTTGGAGGTCCTATCTGGGGTTCTGTGAGTCCCGGAGCATCCCACCTCTCCGGTTTTCTCTTCCCACGATCCTGTCCTTCCTCCAGTCGGGTCTGGACCTGGGGCTGAGTCTCAGTTCTCTGAAGGGACAGATTTCGGCGCTGTCTATTCTTCTCCAGCGTCCCCTGGCCCCTCTGGGGCCAATTAAGACCTTCTTACAAGGGGTGGCTCACTCTGTACCGCCGTACCGCCCTCCAGTTCCATCCTGGGACCTGAATGTGGTGCTCTCGGCGCTCCAATCAGCCCCCTTCGAGCCTTTACGGGAGGTCTCCCCTCGCCTTCTGTCCTGCAAGGTCATCTTTCTTGTGGCCATCACATCTCTCCGACGGGTGTCGGAGTTAGCGGCTCTTTCTTGCTCCGAACCCTTCCTGATCTTCCACCAGGATAAGGTTGTGCTTCGGCCTGTCCCGTCCTTCCTGCCAAAGGTGGTCTCCGCCTTTCACATCAATGAGGACATCGTCCTTCCGTCGCTCTGTCCCTCTCCTTCCCACCCCAGAGAACGGGAACTGCACCGTCTGGATGTGGTCAGGGCGTTGAAGATTTACCTGGAGGTCACCGGATCCTTTCGGCGCACGGACTCCCTGTTTGTGGTTCCGGAGGGTTCGCGCAAGGGTTTGGCGGTCTCCAAGGTGGCTATTGCCCGTTTCATTAAACTGGCGGTGTCTGAGGCTTATCGAGCCAAGGGTAGAGCTCCGCCTTTCAGCGTCACTGCTCATTCCACCAGAGCAGTCGGGGCTTCCTGGGCGCAGAGGCATCGGGCCTCGGCTGAACAGTTGTGCAAAGCAGCCACTTGGTCCTCTCTGCACACTTTCACAAGGTTCTATAGAGTGCATACGCATGCATCAGCGGATGCTGCTTTGGGCCGCCTGGTTTTGCAGGCAGCGGTTTCCTGATGCTCCGGTGGTGGTCCGCCTTGGGTTTGTGGTCCCTCCCTTCTTGGACTGCTCTTGAACGTCCCAAGGTCTGTGTCCCCCAAGGAAAATGGGCGAGAAAAGGAGATTTTTGTATAACTTACCAGTTAAATCTCTTTCTCGCTCTTCCTTGGGGGACACAGCACCCACCCTTCTGTGTTTGGTTACGGGGTTATGGTCTGGCGCCCCGTTGGGTTGCTGGCTGGTTGTTTCCATTGTTGGTTGTTATCCTTTCACTACTTGGACACGCAACTGGTAGCCTCTATCTCCAGGCTGAGGGTATAGCTGATGGAGGAGGGGCTTAACAGTTTTACTTAGTGTCACGCCTCCTAGGGAGCTGAGCTATACCCAAGGTCTGTGTCCCCCAAGGAAGAGCGAGAAAGAGATTTAACTGGTAAGTTATACAAAAATCTCCTTTTTCATTTTAGTTTGATTAGGTTGATTCTGTATTCATAGGTTTGTAGAAATTAGGATTAAGGTATTTTTCTCAACTCTGTTCATGTTATAACATTTTTGCTGTGAAGAAGAGGCATGTGATCTCTGCTGAGTCAAATTCAGTTTTGAGAACTGCAAAAGTAAACCAAGCATCTGTGATAATATCTTTTAGGCAGAGAAACTGCCCAATAATCTTACAAAAACCTCTGGAAGAGCATGACATTGTGAATGGATTAATGGAATTTATTTACCAAAAAAATTACACATATAGAAACATAGAATGTGTTGGCAGATGAGAACTATTTGGCCCATCTAGTCTGCCCAATATACTGAATACCATGGATAGCCCCTGGCCCTATCTTATATGAAGGATGGCCTTATGCCTATCCCATGCATGCTTAAACTCCTTCACTGTATTTGCAGCTGCCACTTCTGCAGGAAGGCTATTCCATGCATCCACTACTCTCTCAGTGAAGTAATACTTCCTGATATTACTTTTAAACCTTTGCCCCTCTAATTTAAAACTATGTCCTCTTGTAGCAGTTTTTCTTCTTTTAAATATTCTCTCCTCTTTTACCTTGTTGATTCCCTTTATGTATTTAAAAGTTTCTAACATATCCCCTCTGTCTCGTCTTTCTTCCAAGCTATACATGTTAAGGTCCTTTAATCTTTCCTTTTATGTTTTATCCTGCAATCCATGTACCAGTTTAGTAGCTCTTCTCTGAACTCTCTCCAAAGTATCAATATCCTTCTGGAGATATGGTCTCCAGTACTGAGCACAATACTCCAAATGAGGTCTCACTAGTTCTCTGTAGAGCGGCATGAGCACCTCCCTCTTTCTACTGGTAATGCCTCTCCCTATACACCCAAGCATTCTGCTAGCATTTCCTGCTGCTCTATGACATTGTCTGCCTACCTTTAAGTCTTCTGAAATAATGACCCCTAAATCCCTTTCCTCAGATACTGAGGTTAGGACTGTATCACTGATTTTATATTCTGCTCTTGGGTTTTTACGCCCCAGGTGCATTATCTTGCACTTATCAACATTACATTTTAGTTGCCAGATTTTTGACCATTCCTCTATTTATCCTAAATCAGTTTCTATTTGGTGTATCCCTCCAGAATCATCAACCCTGTTACAAATCTTTGTGTCATCAGCAAAAAGACACCTTACCATCGAGGCCTTCTGCAATTTCGCTGATAAAGATATGAAACAATATGGGTCCCAGAACAGATCCCTGAGGTACCCCACTGGTAACAAGACCCTGGTCTGAATATACTCCATTGACTACAACCCTCTGTTGTCTGTCCCTCAGCCACTGCCTAATCCATTCAACAATATGGGAGTCCACGTACAGCCTTATTCTACATAATTAAAAAAACTTTCCTCAAAAAGCATTTTATATAAAAAAAATATCTGTTTTAAATTAAAAAAAAATCTGTTTTTTTAATAAATAAATAAATAAATATAATTTATTCATGTATCCACCCTGTTTATAACCAATAGATCCCACTGACTTATAAAGGTTTCCATTGCGTTTTCTGGATAATAGGACTAGCGCTTGCTAGTTCTAATTGAGCATGTGCTCACAGTTTTACATATACTATTTTAGATGCAGCAATACAGGTTATATTTTATTTATTTTCAGTTGTTATCTGGGGCCTGACATGACATTTGTGTAGGGTTCACTTAGTAGTAAAGTCTGGGAAAACCCTTTTACCTACCACATAATTCTCCATTTTGATTTTATCTTTACATTTGTTCATTAGGCTTGTATTAGACCAGCAGACGTCTTGCAGATAACGATTATAGATTGAAGATTTTGTGATTCGTTAGCGACCAAAAATGTGCTCATTACATAGAGCGATGTTCGTACTTTCGCTCGTTAATCGTTTACTACAAAGTACCACAGCTCTCTGTGATCTGTAAGTGAGTAGACGACTTATACGAACAGATCTCTGACAGAGGAACAATTATTTTTTAGCAGGATGAAAGATTACGTTTGGCAAGAATCGAGCAATTCCTCGGTCGTTGTTTAATCGCTCATGCATTATTACATCTCGCGACACTCGTTCAATTTAGTTCGAATTAACAAGATTCGGGTCAATATTCACTCCGTCTAATATAGGCTTTAGTTATTGGGACTGTCATTTACAGGAAAACCCATCAATATTTTAGATAGTCAGAGATCTCTAAGCACTCAGAGAAGCATTGCCGGGCATTTCATTCCGACCATCGGTGACATTTTCTGAATAAGTCTCAAGGAGACACTAGATAATGTGTAAAGGTGAACCTTCCCGTTCGTCACAAGGAACTCATGCAGAAAGCAATACCTAGAAAGTGAAAGCTCATTCTTAGGGTTTATTGAACATCATCCAGGAAAATACTAAATCCATGGGAAATATTTACAATTGCTATCATTCTGTATAGTGAATGACAGGGAAACGGTATGATGCTATAAAGTAACGGTGGCCAAACAGTAGGTTGCAGTCTACGTGTAGATCTCAAAGGTGGGACCATTAGGTCAGCAGCGAGTACTTCTGCTAGAGGCGAGGTATCAGTGTACCAGTCACTAACCACTCTAATAACAGTAACAGCTCAATGGAAAATGATCTGAGCCTTGACCAGCGTCATGATCTCCTACACATCCAATATACACTCAAGACAAGTCTATATTAAAGGGATTCTGTCACCAGGTTTCACCCCCTCCAGATAAAAATATGGTTATGTTCAGGGAGCTTCAACCATTCCTAATGTGGTCTTATAAATGTAAACTGTAGGCTCATTTTGCTAAAAATACGCTATTACTAACCTGTCAGTCATAAAAATAAGGTGCCCAAGGGGATGTAAATGGCTCCAAGCTGCCGCCCTCACCTGCTGCCGTTCGTGCCCAGCGCCGCCTCATAATCTTCTGTGACGCCTCCAGCTCTCCCTCTGTAACATGCTGTGAAAGCCTCCCTCCTCCCTCTGTAACCTCGCTCTGAAAGCCTCCTGCTCTCCCTCCCCCCTCCTCCCTCTGTAAAATCGCAATGTTACAGCAGCAGGAGGGAGGGAGAGCAGGAGGCTTTCAAAGCGATGTTACAGAGGGAGGAGGGAGGCTTTCACAGCATGTTACAGAGGGAGAGCTGGAGGCGTCACAGAAGATTATGAGGCGGCGCTGGGCACGAACGGCAGCAGGTGAGGGCGGCAGTTTGGAGCCATTTACATCCCCTTGGGCACCTTATTTTTATGACTGACAGGTTAGTAATAGCGTATTTTTAGCAAAATGAGCCTACAGTTTAGATTTATAAGACCACATTAGGAATGGTTAAAGCTCCCTGAACATAACCATATTTTTATCTGGAGGGGGTGAAACCTGGTGACAGAATCCCTTTAACGAAAGCAGGAAGATTATATATAAAGAAAGCTTGGATATGAACTGAAGTAAGTAACTATGGCTTGTATGGGGATAATGGAGCATCTCAGAAAAGAGCATGCAACATACCCCTGCAACCAAATCCCTAGATCCCAGACGAAGAAAGTGTAACTTCTCTCTGCTTTGTTCTAGTAAACAGTAAGATGGAGCATTTTTTGAAAGGGAACCTATTGCGACACTTAAACCCATAAAACTGCTGTTCATGCCTTCAAAAGGACCTGTCACCTCTCTCCAGACATGTCGATTTTAGAAACTACTTGCATTCCCCATATAATAGCAATTCTGGAGCATCTGTTCTTGACTGTATGTCTTGCCATGCTTCTGCTATTCTTGGTAGAAGTTTATGGATAAATGTACAGATGGGAGTTACCAGTTGGAGATGTGTCCCTGCACAGTCTGACACTGACAGTGTTAGACTGTGCAGAGACACACCATCTGGTAACATCCATCTTTACCTTTATCCATAACGCAAGAACAGCAGAAGAATGGCACAACATAGAGTCAAAGGAATAGATGTTCCATGGGGAATGCAAGTAGCTACTAAAACTGACATGTCAGGAGAGATGACAGGTCCTCTTTAACCCCTTAAGGACTCAGTCCTATTTCACCTTAAGGACTTGGCCATTTTTTTGCAAATCTGACCAGAAGATTGCTATTTAGACGGCATGACCTGCTGCCTGAAATAATCATTTAGATGCCTGCGCGAACGACAGGATCATCCGATGAATGAGCGTTTTGCTTGTTGATCGGGTGATTGGCAGCACCTTTACATGGGCAGATTGTCAGGAATGAGCGTTCAATCTTGATAATCTGCCCGATTATTGCAAGGTGTAAATTGAAAATTTTATACAAAGAAAGTTAAACAGCTTACATTTACCTTATCAAACCTCTGTCTACCAAGCTGGTAATTACTCATACATTACATGTAAATGCATAATTATTATTATATATGCATTACCTTTCGTAAGCGTCCTTTGCTTGTCTCTTTAATTTGAGATGTTCATTTAAATATCCCAGCATGCCAAATGCTGTTGAGTCACTTTGTATTCGTTCTAGGACAGGGCACAATATATGATATAATTAATCATTTCTGCATGTTGCACCTCTAGCTAGCTGATTGAAAAGTAACCACAAAAATAAGAGTAAAATACAATAATATGAGCCAGAGTAAAATTGCTGCGATAAGTTACCTGTGTATTTGGTTAAGGCTAGGTGAGCAGCAGTGATAGCATTCATCTGAACAATGTTATAGCGGTAAAGCTCCGTCTTCCTGTTGCTTTTATCCAGGAGGGTCACACAGACCCAGTGGGCATATCCCTTTGCTCCCTCAGTCTAATAAAAAAAAAAAAACAGACAAAACAAAAAGCAACACTGTTTTGGAAATCAATATACTTTTTTTTATAAGTACCGTATTTATCGGCGTATAACACGCACTTTTTCCCCCTGAAAATAGGGGGCAAATGATGTATGCGTGTTATACGCCGATTAGGGCTGAAACGTGTCCTCCGGAGGCCAGAGAGGCAGGACTGAGCCGGCCGGCACAGCGGAGGGAGGAGGAGGGAGTCCCTCCCTCCCCACTGTGAGCGGCTGCCGCTGAAGACCAACGAGGACAGAGTAGGAGGAGGAGGGGAGGGACTGTGGCCACTGCGCACCAATGAATGTGCCGGCCATATCCCACAGTTCCGATCGGAGTCCCAGCAGTGTAATGCTGGGGCTCCGATCGCTTACCATGGCAGCCAGGAGTCACGCTACTGAAGCCCTGGCTGCCATGGTATGTTAGTGAGCAGAGAGCAGCGCATTATACTCACGTGCGCTGTGGCCGCCGGTCGCTCCTTCTTCTGTCTGTGCGGCGGATTGCTAATGCTTACAGCATTAGCAATGCGCCGCACAGACCTATGAGAAGGAGCGACCGGCGGCCACAGCGCACGTGAGTATAATGCGCTGCTCTCTGCTCACTAACATACCATGGCAGCCAGGGCTTCAGTAGCGTGACTCCTGGCTGCCATGGTAAGCGATCGGAGCCCCAGCATTACACTGCTGGGGCTCCGATAGGAACTGACACTGCCACCAATGATGGGGGGGAGGAGGGGGACCCTGTGGCCACTGCCACCAATGATTAATACTGGGGAGGGAGGGGGGGGGTTTGCGTTACCAGAGGGGGCAGATCAGAGGCTTTATTTGAAATTTATTTATTTTTCCTGAAATTTCCCTCTAAAATGAAGGTGCGTGTTATACGCCCGTGCGTGTTATACGCCGATAAATACGGTAGGTAGAATAGGGGTTTCCCACAAACTTACACCCTATGCACAAGCTGGGGAATAAGTGTCTGATTGTGGGTTCTGACTGCTGGGACCCCTGCCAATCACAAGAACAGGGTTCTGTGTTTTGACATTTGAATGGGGCGGTGGTAGCAAATGTCCCCTGTGGTGCGATTCAACTCTATGGGTCTGTTGGAAACAACTGCTGTAAATGGCTACATCACTGTTCAAGCCGGCATTTGAATGGCTGAAAAGAAACAAACCTCCCCCCAAAGATTACACATTAATCACCAATCTTGAGGACAACCCTGTTAAATAATATACAGTGCCTTGCAAAAGTATTCACACCCCTTGACTTTTATAATTATATAATTAAAACTATTGCTTAGAAATAGAAAGCAGAAAATTGACATGTGCGTATGTATTCACCCCCTTTGTTAGGAAGCCCATAAAAAGATCTGGTGCAACCAATTACCTTCAGAAGTCACATAATTAGTGAAATGATGTCCACCTCTGTGCAATCTAAGTGTCACAAGTGTCCAAACAAGTAAGGGACAATGTTGTTGAGAAGTACAAGTCAGGGTTAGGTTATAAAAAGATATCCAAATCTTTGATAATCCCCAGGAGCACCATCAAAACTATCATAACCAAATGGAAAGAACATGGCACAACAGCAAACCTGCCAAGAGACGGCCACCCACCAAAACTCACGGACTGGGCAAGAAGGACATTAATAAGAGAGGCAGCACAGAGACCTAAGGTAACCCTGGAGGAGCAGCAGAGTTCCACAGCAGAGACTGGAGTATTTGTACATAGGACGACAATAAGCCGTACGCTCCATAGAGCTGGACTTTATGGCAGAGTGGCCAGAAGAAAGCCATTACTTTCAGCTAAAAACATTAAGGCACGTTGTGAGTTTGTGAAAAGGCGTGTGGGAGACAAAATGTATGGAGGAAGCTGCTCTGGTCTGATGAGGCTAAAATTAAACTTTTCGGCCATCAAAGAAAATTCGATGTCTGGCGCAATCCCAACACATCACATCACCCAAAGAACACCATCCCCATAGTAAAAAAATGGTGGTGGCAGCATCATGCTGGGGAAATGTTTTTCAGCAGCCGGGACTGGGAAACTGGTCAGAGTTGAGGCAAAGATTAATGATGTTAAATACAGGTATATTCTTAAGCAAAACCTATACCACTCTGTGTGTGATTTGAGGCTAGGACGGAGGTTCATCTTCCAGCAGGACAATGACCCCAAACACACTGCTAAAGCAACACTTGAGTGGTTTAAAGGGGTTCTGCACTTTGTTTAAACTGATGATCTATCCTCTGGATAGATCGTCAGCTTCTGATCGGTGGGGGTCCGACACCCGGGACCCCCGCCGATCAGCTGTTTGAGAAGGCAGCGGCGCTGGCAGTAGCGCCGCAGCCTTCTCACTGTTTACTGCTGGCCGAGTGACGTCACGACTTGTATCAACTGGCCTGGGCGGGGCTAAGCTCCATTCAAGGGAACGGAGCTTAGCCCCGCCCAGGCCAGTGATACTAGTCGTGACGTCACTGGGCCTGCGGTAAACAGTGAGAAGGCCGCGGTGCTACTGCCGGCACAGCTGCCTTATCAAACAGCTGATGGGCGGGGGTCCCGGGTGTCGGACCCCCGCCGATTAGAAGCTGATGATCTATCCAGAGGATAGATCATCAGTTTAAACAAAGTGCAGAACCCCTTTATGGGGAAACATGTAAATGTGTTGGAATGGCCTAGTCAAAGCCCAGATCTCAATCCAATAGAAAATCTGTGGTCAGACTTAAAGATTGCTGTTCACAAGCGCAAACCATTTAACTTGACGGAGCTGGAGCAGTTTTGCAAGGAGGAAGGGGCAAAAATCCCAGTGGAAAGATGTGGCAACGGCTCATAGAGACTTATCCAAAGAGAATTGGAGCTGTGATTGCCGCAAAAGGTGGCTCTACAAAGTATTGGCTTTAGGGGGGTGAATAGTTATGCACATTGACTTTTTCTGTTCTATTTGTTGTATGCTTCACAAAAAAAAAAAAAAAACACAACATCAAAGTTGTGGTTATGTTCTGTAAATTAAATTATGCAAATCCTCAAACAATCCATGTTAATTCCAAGTTGTGAGGCACCAAAATACAAAAAAAGTCAAGGGGGTGAATACTTTTGCAAGGCACTGTACTTTATATTGTGTATGGGTGATAAAAAGCCGTCACATCGCAATAATGAATCCTGTTTCAGCCAGTTACCAGGTTAAGGGGTTATCAAAGACTTCAGAGAGTGACTGTGCAGGGATGGGGTCCATACTTACCTGGTTCCCACCGCTGGGTTCCGGCTTCTTTGCTCCCCAGCTCCCTGATGCTCTGGCATCAACATCCTGTTGACGGGCGCCACGTGACTGTTGAAGCCAATCGTTGGCTGCAGCGGTGACCTGTCACTGATGCGGCACGTGACTTGGTCGTATGTCGCACAGGTGATAGCTCTCCGCTGCATCCAATGATTGGCTGCAGGGGTCATGAGGCGCCCGTCAACAGGCTGTTGATGCCAGAGCATCACGGAGATGGGGAGCAAAGAAGTGGGAACCAGGTAAGTATGAACCTCACAGGGGGGTTGGCAAGTCTCTAAGGTCTTTCTAAGTCTTGGATAACCCCTTTTAAGAGGTATGCCGGTGAAAAGTCGGAGTGGGTGACCAATAAACTTACATGCATAGTAATCTCCGTTGTATGCCTGAAGAGGTCCATTGTTTCGTAGCTTCCGACAGCTTCTGCAATCAGCGCCTACAGACATAGCAGATTTGTGTCAGAGACAGAATATGTTTTCCAGACATTGTGTTGAATGACATTTACAGTAATCACTGTTAAAATGGCCACAGATTGTGTCATACTCCAGGCATGAGGTATAATGGGGTTCTACATTTGTATACAATGAAAACACAAACTCTACCCGTCGTCTTAAAGGGCTTGTGTATACTGTATATGGGCACCATTTTAGAGACTATGTATAGACAAATAATCCACATAAACAGTGGACATTCTACATTTTTGCATTACTTATCCTGCACTGATCTGGAGTTACAGCCTTTACTATTGTATAGCATTCACAGTCCTGGTGGCTGATATTGGACACAGACGACTAGTCATTGTTAGAGACCCCACCATAGCTTTCTCCAGCTTTTATAATGTAGTGAGACGTTTTCCTACATCAGATTGCTGTACAGTGACGGGTAACAAGTGGAAACTTGTAAATCACCAGACACTGAGCTATAAGAAATCATGGGATATTTTAGCTCTGAAGCATACAGAATTGTGAATGCAGCTCTGGACTATGCAGCAGGTTGTTACATGTCAACGTTACGTAACATTATTACTCTCTTCGTATACGGGGATTTATTACACACTATATTAACGTCTACTATTTAATGGGCACCGAGACACACACTTTAGCTTTGAGCTCACCTGACCAATCCAGCATCTCACATACGACGGATCAAGGGACTGAGCTACTTTGAAAGCTTCATGACTCAGCTGTAAAATAGACAGAAAGAGAGTAAAGTAAAGGTGAGAGCGCATCACTTTAAACATATTTCTATAACTATGCAGGTAATTCAATTGTATGTATATATATATATATATATATATATATATATATATATATAATTTTTGGACGCAGCATTTTCCATGATAAAAAAAAAGCTAACAAGCAGGTAAAATTATTACATAATGGTGCCCATTAAATTCTAAAAAGTGACTTTATCAGCCCAAATACATAGGAAAGGCAGGCTTCTTCATATCTAAATGAGTAAAATCTCCTCACTCATGTTTCTTACAATAAAATCAGAACAATACCAATGTTTGCCCAACTAGTGCTAGACACCCGACAACTAATCTCAATGCAGTAGTGACAGTGAGACAACCCAGCTTTATGTGCGTTTACCATGGACATATCGTCACAGATAACCCTGAGGGTAGGTTCCCAGCGAGTTTTTTTGGAGGAGCTTTTGAGGCACATTTTTCTACAGGTTTTAAAGCAAAAGCCAGAAGAAGATTAAAAAGCAATTGGAAATATAAAGGAAGGACTTATACTTATTCCTGCTGGATCCACCTTTGGCTGAAAAACCTAAAAGGGAAAATCTACCTCAAATCCTCCTTTAAGAAACTGTGTGAACCTACCCTGAAGCATCCCCCCTCAGTAGTCAGCAATATACTATCTTCTCACTCTCAGATTCCAATAAGTTCCCTACTTAAATTGACTGTAATGCTTGGCAAACCACCCGAGCACCCTTGGATACAGTAACGGCGGCATATTTCATTAGGGAACCCGTTTGGATCTGAGGCTATGGACGCTATCCAATACAATGTCACCATGATGTGCCCAGAGATTATGTTATGCCAACATTTCCTTTTCGAGCAGAGAAGCCATGTGCTACACACAAATACCAAGGGGGTGCTGCACACACTAAGAAATAGCACATCAGTCACTTAAGGGATTTTCCCCATATCTGGTAGATAAATAATATGCTGTAATGAGGTTTCCTTCACATTGCTCTTTTTTTACTACCCCATGCCACGTAAAAAGTGAACCTACATTAACTAAATATACAGATAAGCTGCAGGACCGCGCTGCTCTTTTAGCACTATGAATTAATCATGAAATGCCGCTTAAAGGGGTTGTGCCGCTAATAACACTTATCCTCTATCTAGAGGGCAGGGCATCTTACAGATGGTACCCCCAGCAATCACAATAACACGGGTCTGCGAGTGCTGCTAGACTGCCTCATAAATGCAACCGCACCACAACTTCATTTTTCATGGGGCAGTTCAGCATTGTCATGACCACTGAGGTTCTCAGTGGTCAGACCCCCAGCGATCAAACACCCATCCCCTGTCCTGTTGATAAGGGATAAGTGTTATTAGTGGCACAACTCCTTTAAAACAGTGGCTTCAGTTTTGTAACTGGCAATAAATGTCTGGCAGGCAGGGGTCTGACTCTGCAGTCACTCCGTTCTAGGCTACGAAAGTTATGGCCAGTCCGCTCATCAGGACCCCCCACAGATCAGATACTGAAGGTGTTTCCTGTGGAAATGCTTTAAATGTCTTTGGAAATTGTTTTCCAATTTCCCTGCAGTTCATATACAAAATGATATTTTGGGTTTACAATGAATTTGCCATGTTTGGATGCCCACTTTCACAAGAGCTGAAGGTGGAACTCATACATGCCCAAGGGGCATCTTACCTCGATATTTTCATTCAACAAATATAAAGCTCCAAGGTTAGTCCAAGCAATGGCATTCTGAAAAGGAAGGACAGCTATAGCTTGAAATCAGCTTCATCTCTGTAAAGCTTCTTAAAAACTCATGTAAAAGTTGGGTTAGAAATGAACACTACATACATTCTGCTGACACTGGATCGACTTGATGAAAGCGTGCTGAGCGAGAGCCTTGTTGTTGACATCTAAAAGAAAAAGTTTATTGCAATTCATTAAAATATAAAATGAAAATAAAGGCTCCAAACCTTGATTTGACTGTTAAAGGGATTTTCTCACAGAGGGCATTATAAGTGTGCTGGGATCCACAGGATCACTAGAAAAAGGTACATGAGGAGGTGGCTGACTAAAGCAGCTGTCGGAAGCTGTCATACATTTAGAACTTGCGCTGGATGCGCTGAAATTATAGAGAGGCCTGCGCTTTTTCATAACTTCGGAGGATCCACCGCCAGCTATGGGCCTTTATTAAGACCGGTGTCTAAAACGCTGTTCTTAATAAATGTGCCCCTAAATGTCTTCTAAAAAGTCTAAATTTAACAAATGAATGACTGAACAAAGTCTAACCTTTGGAACAACAAACAACACCGAGAGCATTCCAGTACTGGTGATTACTGCTGTCCATCATGATCGACTTCTTGATGCACTAGGAGATAGAAAGTATATGCAGAACAAATTATTGCACTGGCAGAATTAGAGCTCTTCTGCGTGGCACAGAAGGAAGCCATACAAGAGCACAAAATGCTTAAAGTTTCAGCCATATGACTCGTATAACTGGGAAGCGCTAAAATGATTCTAGCTCAAAATCCACTCTACCCAAAACAGCGGTTGTGTTATTGCAATGAAGAACTAAACGTCAGTAACGTTCAGTGTAATCCCTTCATTATGTTGGCAAGCTGTGTGTGACCTATTGTTAACACTGCAAAAGGTGGCAAATATAAAAGCAGCACAAATTGGCAAACAACTTCTAGCAGAATATGGGTTGTGACACTGCAAACCACGGGCAGCCCTACCACGAAAATGACAATGCTGAGCCAATCAGTCCAAAAACAGAGCCTGGAAACTATAGGCCGGTAAGTTTAACATCTGTTGTGGGTAAACTGTTTGAAGGTTTTCTGAGAGATGCTATGTTAGAGCATCTCAACAGAAATAAGCAGATAACGCCATATCAGCATGGCTTCATGAGGGATCAGTCATGTCAAACTAATTTAATCAGTTTCTATGAGGAGGTAAGTTCTAGACTTGACAGCGGCGAATCAATGGATGTTGTATATCTGGACTTCTCCAAAGCATTTGACACTGTACCACATAAAAGGTTAGTATATAACATGAGAATGCTCGGACTGGGAGAAAACATCTGTAAGTGGGTAAGTAACTGGCTCAGTGATAGAAAACAGAGGGTGGTTATTAGTGGTACACACTCAGATTGGGTCACTGTCACTAGTGGAGTACCTCAGGGGTCAGTATTGGGCCCTATTCTCTTCAATATATTTATTAATGATCTTGTAGAAGGCTTGCATAGTAAAGTATCAATTTTCGCAGATGACACTAAACTGTGTAAAGTATTTAACACTGAAGAGGACAGTATACTACTACAGAGGGATCTGGATAGATTGGAGGCTTGGGCAAATAAGTGGCAGATGAGGTTTAACACTGACAAATGTAAGGTTATGCACATGGGAAGGAATAATGCAAGTCACCAGTACATACTAAATGGTAAAACACTGGGTAACACTGACATGGAAAAGGACATAGGAATTGTTGTGAACAGCAAACTAAGCTGTAAAACCAGTGTCAGGCAGCTGCTGCCAAGGCCAATAAGATAATGGGTTGCATCAGAAGTGGCATAGATGTCCGTGATGAGAACATGGTCCTAGCACTTTACAAATCGCTAGTCAGACCACACATGGAGTACTGTGTACAGTTCTGGTCTCCTGTGAACAAGGCAGACATAGCAGAGCTGGAGAGGGTACAGAGGAGGGCAACTAAAGTAATCACTGGAATGGGGCAACTACAGTACCCTGAAAGATTATCAAAATAAGGGTTATTCACTTTAGAAAAAAAGACGACTGAGGGGAGATCTAATTACTATGTATAAATATATCAGGGGTCTCTCCCATCATCTATTTATCCCCAGGACTGTGACGAGGGGACATCCTCTGCGTCTGGAGGAAAGAAGGTTTGTACACAAACATAGAAGAGGATTCTTTACGGTAAGAGCAGTGAGACTATGGAACTCTCTGCCTGAGGAGGTGGTGATGGGGAGTTCACTAAAAGAGTTCAAGAGGGTCTGGATGTAATAATATTACAAGTTATATCTACTAGAGAGGGGTTGTTGATTCAGTGAGTTATTCTGATTGCATGATTGGAGGAGTCGGGAAGGTATTTTTTTCCCCTTTGGCTACCAGAGTTTTTTTCATTTTCATTTTTCTTCTCCATTTTTCATGAGCCATAACTTTTTTATTTTTACGGAAACATAGCTGTATGAGGGCTTATTTTTTGCAGGACAAGTTGTACTTTCTAATGCCACCATTATTTATGGCATAAATGTTGTCGGAGGTAAAAAAAAATCCAAATGGGGTGGAATTGGAAAAAAAACACAATCCCTCCAGTTTTACGGGTTTTGTTCCCACAGCATTTTGTTTACCGAAAAACTGACCCATGCCCTTTGTTCTCTGGGTCAGTACGATTACAACAATACCCCATAAGTATAGGTTCTTGATGTCTGAATATTGTAAAAATATTTTTTTATTTTTTTTATAAATCACCATATTCTGACCACCATAACTTTTTTATACTTATGTCTACTGAGCTGTTTGGGGGCTCATTTTTTGCGGAACAATAACTGTACTTTTAATTGATACCACTTTGGAGTATGCGTGACTTTTTGATCACAATTTTATAAAAAAAAATTGGGGTAAGAGAAGCAATGAAAAAAATGGCAAATCGGCCATTTTGACCCTTTTTTCGTTACGCCATTCGCCGTATTGGATTTTTTTTTTCTATTTTAATAGTATGGGCTTTTTCGGTCACAGTGATACCCATGATGTTTATATTGTTTTATTGTTATTTAGGTATTTATTTTTTAATTATATGGAAAGGGGGGTGATTTAAACTTTTATATATTTTAAATTTTTTATATATTTTTAAAAAAAATGTGTGTGATCATTATGTGCCTCATATATGAGCTTATTACATTTATTTTTATTTTTTACATTTTGGTTTATCAGGAATTTATTATTAGCTTATTTTGCTCACTTTTGCTCATTTCTTATCCTGGCCAAAATAAGATTTGCAGCTTGAATACTGTTAGCCTACTCAGTAAGGCTACCAGAATTCAGTGCAACTACCTATGCCCAGACACACGGGGCATAGGTAGGAAGCCCGGAAGCGTGAGCTTGTGGGTTTTTGCGCATTTAGGTTCAGTGATCTCACTTGATCACAGCATCTAAAGCATTAAATTACAGTGATCGGCATTATTGCCGGTCAAGGTAATTAGCCGCTGGTCTCTGCCGTATGAAACAGCAGAGATCTGCCGGCCATGACGCCCACTTCACGTGCGAGCCGGTGTCATGTTTACACGTCGCACCAGCACCGTACATGTACGGTCCCGGTATCCTAAGGGTTAAGTGAGAAAAATTGGCTTGTACCTCACTTTTTTTTTTTTTGCCTTCCTCTGGATCAACTTGCAGGATAACAGGCTGAACTGGATGGACAGATGTCTTCTTTCGGCCTTATATATTATGTTACTATGTTAGTAATACAGGCAGGACAGCAAAGAATAAATGTCAGCCAGCCCGTGGCAGAAACTAGACGGATGACTGACAGTGCGTGTTATTAGTGGCTTTTTACACATTTCAAACATTTTATTAGAACTAGATGGCAACAAGCTGAACAAACATACAGTTCGGGCTGACCTGACACTAGAAAAGTTTGCTATAAGTGCTCACATCACTGACATTTAGTGATTATGTAAGAACATAACACAGCTGAAACCTGCGCCGTCAGTACCTTAATCCCTAAGTGACCGAGCAATTTGTTTTTCATTGTCGCCTTCCAACAGCTATAATTTTTTAACTTTTCCATCAATATAGCCATATGAGGGCTTGTTTTTTGTGGTTTTAGTTTTTAATGGTGCCATTTTGAGGTACACATAACTACTGTTTACTGATTAACTTTTATGAACTCTTTTTTGGGGGACAGAGTTTTTGTAATAAATTCTGTGGCACAAATAATTTTACTCTCTGGATCAGTATGATTACAGAGATACCAACATATCTGTAGTTATCATTGTTACCATTTTGGGTTACAAAACACTTTTTGATCACTTATTAGGGTCCATTCACACGTCCGCAAAACGGGTCCGCATCCGTTCCGCAATTTTGCGGAACGGGTGCAGACCCATTCATTTTTTAATGGGGCCGGAATGTGCTGTCCACATCCGCATTTGCGGATTCGCACTTCTGCATCCATGCTTCCGTTTCCGTAAAAAAAACAGAACATGTCCTATTCTTGTCCGCAATTGCGGACAAGATTCGGCATTTTCTATTATAGTGCCGGCGATGTGCGGTCCGCAAATTGCGGAATGCCCATTGCCAGTGTCCGTAGAACACTTACAGATGTGTGAATGGACCCTTATTCATTTTTTTTTGTTTTGATTTTTTTGCTGGCAAGCAAAAAACAGCAATATTGGCATTCTATTTAAAAATGTTTTACTGAGATTGCTGTATGGGATAAATTACATGATAACTGGGTAATGCAGGTAGTTATGGACACAGTGATACCAAATATACGGTGAGTATTTTATTTTTGCAATTTTTTCCATTGAAAAGTTTTCTTTTTCAATAGAAAAAGATGCATTTTTGTAAGGCCTCATGCACACGACCGTTGTTCTGGTCCGCATCTGAGCCGCAGTTTTTCACTTCAGCGGATCCACCACCCCTTCTAAAATGTAAAAGAGCTTCCTTGCTGTCTTACATTTAGACCATTTTCTACGCCTAAAACAGGTGTACAAAATGGTAAATGAGACGGGCTTGCTGGCCCGTCCCTTTCCTTGCTACGCCCACTTTTTTTTAGATCTGCGCGCGCGGGGAGAAGTCGCAGAATCTGTGCTACAAATATGCCTAATTTAGGCAGATTTCTGTTTAATAAATCATCCCCTGATGGTTTAAATCACATAAATGTCACAGTGAACCTGGACATTTAAGAGTTACAGTCTGTATATTGGTTAGCATGGTGTACCGGTTTCATGATACTGATGACCTATTCCCCCCCCCGAAAATCAGCTGTTTGAAGAGGCTGCGCTGCTCATGATTTTACAGCTGTTAGTTCCATTCACTTAAGGCCTCATGCACACGACCGTTGTTGTGTTCCGTGTCTGTGGATGGCACTATTACTGGGGATCTGTGGATGACGGACACTGTTATGGGGGGGGGGGGGGGGGGGATCTGTGGATAGCACTGTTACAGGGGGCGATCTGTGGCTAGCACTGTTACAGGGGGGGATCTGTGGATGGCACTGTTACAGGGGGGGATCTGTGGATGGCACTGTTACAGGGGGGGATCTGTGGATGGCACTGTTATGGGCTGGGGGGATCTGTGGGTGGCACTGTTAGAGGTGGGATCTGTGGGTGGCACTGTTATATATGTGCCATCCACAGACCCCCCCAGCCCATAACTGTGCCATCCACAGATCCCCTCCCATGAGGCCTAAAGGGAAGTGGAAGCGTTAATTACCCTCTGCCATCGCTACAATGTAGACAGTGTGCAGGTAAGCACTGAATAGCACTGAATTCATATGAGCACCATAGCCTCTTTAAAACAGTGGGTGTTCTGGGAGTTGTACTCCACCAGTCTGATACCGACGACCTGTCCTGAGGGTAGGTCATCAATATCATGAAACTGGTAAATCTTTTATAGGAAATGACCTATTGCTTAAAGAGAATCTGTCACCATAAAATTCACTGTTAAACCAGGCACAGTGCCTTGTAGGACTTGCTCAGCTGAATGTAATGATACTTTTCATTTAGTAATCCATTGCTTCATTCTGGAGGAAATACTTTTAATCCATATGTAAATGTTTAGTTAAGTGCACTGAGGGTGGGCCCAAGTCACTATGTACGCCCTTGCTCCTGCTGCTTCCTCTGCCAGACCCTCCCTCTCCAACCCCTCTGGTAGACAGGGTGTGCGGACGCAGTACAGAGGCAAATTACCAGTTCTTAAATCAAACTTCTGTGTTTATTCACACATAAAACAAAACGTCACTTTGCAGTCTTGGTGTTAGTGCACACACAATGGAAAGTCCACATAGCAGAAATCACCTTGTTGGCAGTTCTGCCTCCAGCAGTCCATAGCAGGCTTTTAGGGGGCCCGTTTCCCTTACAGACGGGTCTCAGCCCTGCAGCACGGCACAAGCCTCAGATCCCAGCACACACACCTCCTGAGCTCCACTGTCAGACCTGGCAGTGCTGGCTGGTCTTTAGGCCTGGCAAAACCCATCCTGGAACAGGGGAGTAGTCACCCACCCAGCACTTTGACAACGACCAGTAAGAGCAGTCCCGGATCAGCTATACAGCCATACTAAATATTAAGGTGTCAAACAGAAACTGCTGCTGACACATAAAAACTGGCTCTTACTCCACCGAGGCCAGGAACCTTGGTGACACATACCTATCATCTACGATGATTCCTTGTACCTTCTTACACCATATATAGTTCAGTGATCTAATGGTAACTGCCCACAGATCACTGTTACCAGCCATCTGTATAAGACAAGCCTGCAGAGAGGAGGCAAATTCCATCTTCTCTGGACTTTTCCAGTCTCTCTACACAGGAAAACCTCATGACGTCATCAATGCAAACACTGAATGCGGTATCAGCACATCTGCATCATGAACATGGTGTTCAATATCACAGTTTCTGTTCGCTGCCACAGTACAGGATTGGGCTGTCAGTGTGATGGCAGGGCATGCAGGAGCGTGCAGAGCCTTCAAACATATCATGTAAGTTAAGGGTTGCAGGCACTGGGACTATGCGGTTAGCTGCTATTTTACATGGACTGGTCTGAAAGAAGTTAACAGAAGCCACTGGTCTGAGGGTCTGGTGTTGACACACAGACCTGCTGTCTGTTAGTTACAGCCATAAAGAGCCTCCCCTTACAGCAGGACTCCCCCAATGATCTACAGATTGGCCCTCTGCATACTGCTGTATATTTACGAGACACTATTGTGTAAGGGTTAAATCTGCATGTCAATGGGTTTTTGTAAGGCTCTGTGTACACAGCACTCAAGCCTTCAGTTAACTGCACATGTTCCCAGGGTATACCCCCCACTGAAGGCTGCACCTTGTGCACTGGGACCTTCAGAAGACGGAGGTGCAGTGTACTGAACTTTCCTATACAGCTGAAAAAGGTATGCAAATGCATACTGGCCTAACGGAGGCAAAAAGGTGAGCAAAGCCCTATGGATATACTTTACATATGTAAGATAGCTTTTACCGGGATATATGTCAAATGCTTAGCTCGGAGACAACATGCACTCAGCGTAAATGCAATTCTCATAAATTGTACTGCACTTTGTGGATTTTCCCGACAGCATCCCAAACATAACTGAGCCTACAAAATGTATACAAAGGTGCTTAAGGGTGCTACTACCCTAAGCATCACAGCATTACCTGCACCGACTTTTCCAATAAAGCATTTTGGTTACTTCTGGTGTGGTCAGATAGCAGTAAATGCTGTGCCTGGTAGTAATAATTCATTCCAAGATCACACCATATGTTGGCTGAGGGCTGGAACTTCAGTGCTCGACCATAACACCTGTAAATAGGAAGGAACAGGGGGTGCCTGTTATATAGTAAAGAAACCACAGATATTACTAAGCAGTCCACATCTAAGGTGTGTATGTACCAGACTTACCCATAGATCTTCTATGAACAGGATCTATGTCTGTTTGGCATATAACTCACCAGTATGTGAGTAACCAGAGCCTAACATCTATTAAAGGGGTATCCCATTAGAAAAAAAATAATTTATTTATTTTATGCACTTATATAGAACTATTATATTCCGTAGCGCCTTACAGACATCGGCATCCAACTGTCCTCAATGAGGCTCACAATCTAAGGGCCCTATCAGTATGTCTTTTGGAGTGTAGGAGGAAACTGGAGTATCCGGAGGAAACCCACGCAAACACGGGGAGAACATACAAACTACATGCAGATGTTGTTCTTGGTCAGATCCGAACCTAGGACCCCAGTGCTGAAAGGCACCAGTGCTGACCACTGAGCCACCGTGCTGCCCATAATGTGCTGAGGCTGCTGTTTAAACACAAAAAAACAGTACTCACCTCAGGGACCACCCGTGCCGCTCCCATACCAACATTGCCCGGTCTTCCTTACTCTCTGCTTCCTGGTCCAGTGACGATGTTCTGACTCAAGGGAATGTGACCGTTGCAGTAAATCAGGTCACTGCGGCGGAGGTCACATGCCCCTGTGTCGGAACATCATCGCTGGGCCAGGAAGCAGAGAGTGGCGGGAGCCTGGGCTCGTCAGAACAGGAGGAGCAGGGGAACTGTGATATGAGTACTGTTTTTTTACATTTAAGCACCACCAACTGCTAGAAATCAAGTTCTTCATTCTTACCTTCCGCCAATTTCCAAGATCTCAGATTTATTCAGTAGCTTCTGACCTGTATTCTGCCCTACAAGAGCCCCCAGGACATTAACTCTGACTTTGGCGGGAGAGACCAGATGTAGGCAGGTGCAAGAATCTCCAAGCAGTTTCCACAGACATAAAAGGTCAGGACGCTGCTGAACAGCTCTGGAATATATAAAAGAAAAATAAGTTCTTATGAAAAATAAGCCTAAATCACGTGCTACACATGGTTTTACATGTTTAACTGAATATAGCAAAACGACAAACACAAGATGGGTAACCCTATGGTTGTCCAGAAAAAAAGGTGAAACTGTAATTTGTGAATTTCTGAGAATATATGCTCTGCTTTAGTATCGTCACATAGAACAGCAAATAACTTCAAGTCTTTGGTTCCAACCTTGTCAAAAATTCAAGAGCCTTTTCTATGAAATCTACAGCTTTGGCATCAAGGAAATCAGCAAGGGCACCCTTGGCAAGCATAAGCTGACATTCACCGAGACCTGCAAAACACATAAGGCTGTGATTTAACCTTCGAGACGGCATGGTATACAAAGAAATAGCCCTGATACGAGGAAATAGTCTATTCACAGAAAAAATCATATCATCTGCTCTCCTAAATTTAGAGGCTAAAGAGTTTGGTGGTGAATACATCAACATACACATCTGAACCTATAGGGCTACCTGGACGCGCTGCAGATTACGAGCCTTTTTTAATGCTACAGTGTAATGCCGTACAGAAAAGTGAACGAGACATGCCAAATGCACCCCATGTCTTCATACAGAGATCCTACCTGTGTGTGAAAACCCAAGAGCAGAATATAAAATCAGTGATACAGTCCTAACCTCAGTATCTGAGGAAAGGAAGGCAGACCGACTAAACAGTGCTAATTATTTTTATGGGAAACTGTCACCAACATCTTGGACTATTATCTGCAGTAACACATGAGTAGTATTACAGATAAAGAGTCCAGATTGCTAGCTCTCATTCTCCCCGCGGTCAGCACTCTAAGCTGTGCTGAAATAAACATGCACATTATGTCTGGACTGTGTGTTTCAGTGCAGCTTTGAGCACTGACAGCAGGGTAATAGGGGCAAATAGGAAAAAGACAGCAATCTGGACCTTTTATTTGCGGCACTACTCATATAGTACTACAGATAATAGTCCAAGATTGTGGTGACAGACTTCCTTTAATTAGAGCTCACTGCATCTTGCACGGCTGCATGGAACTCAATGGCAGGACAGCCGCGACATGACCAAGCCATATGCTCGTACTCTGAAGATATGAAATTAATTGGCACAGGATTATTAAACCTATTTAGATGGCACAGAAAGGAGGTGGGAATCCGTGTAAGAATCTGACAGCCAATGCAATGGTTACATTGATGGCTCGCACTGGTGCTCAGGTCAGTGGGTGCCTTAGAGGGTATACTCTTGCTGACCATGGCCATTCTTTATTACCTATCCACAAAACAGATAAAAAACGTGGTATTGCAAAGGATCTGACTGCTGGAACCCCCAGTGATCTCCATTTGAATGGAGCGGTAATAAGCATTCACTACTATGGGGCTGGGGAAGCACTGTCTACATCAGTCCTATAGAAGTGAATGGAGAGATACTGTTGTCAGGAATTCTGGGAGTCCCAGCAGTCAGACCCCCAGCGACATTACAGTTATCACTTACCCCGAGTTATTAATGATGTTTATTAGATAACCCCTGTACGTGACTGTCTAATAAGATCTAGAGGGAACGCAACATCCGCCACTCATTACATTGACCACTCACAAACACATAGAAATGACTGCTCACCCATCATTACAATTCTAATATCAGCACGGCAAATGCTTTAAAATAAGCGTTTTCGTAAAACTCCACTGAATTTTCAACATACATTTTCAACGTAAATGCACACGTTCAGGATTTAGGTGCAGACAATTTGCTCTGAAATCCGCAGGCGGATTGTCCGCATCAGCTGGTGCAGATTTGTTGAGGATTCTACTCTCCCCATTGAAGTGAATGGAGAAAATCCGGTCAGGTAAAATAAAATTAATTGACATGCTGCGGATTGTAAAATCTGCACTGTACGTCAAAATCTGCATCGTGTGCATGAGAATTTCAAATTCTCATACAATACAATATACATAACCTACGGCGGGCATTTTACGCACGCAATCCTGATCGTGTGCATTTACCCTTTAATGCCTTTAATGTTTGGCATTAGTAGAAGTTACCTTTCAGTGCTGGCACATATTCTCCGGACTTCTCTATTATATGCTGGTATTCAGTTACCGCTTCTGCATAGGTGCCCAAGATCTGTTTGATCGATGCAATTTTGTGTGCACTATAGATTGAGTCAGGATTCAGTTCGCTGGCTTTCATAAAGGATTTCAGCGCGGTAGAATAGCCCCCTCTACTCAGATACGCTTCTCCTAAACACTCCCAGCAGTTGGGGTCCTTGGGATCGGCCCTCAGAGCAGCATGCAAGCTAAATCATTAAAGGAATAACCAATCTGTCAGATAGATGGCTGAAAACAAATGGATTAGTTCAGTTCATTATGAAATTTCAGTAAGAATCAAAGGCCGAACTGTAAATGCCCGTGCACAGAGCAGTCAATGCGGCCCTTACCAGCATCCCATACTAAGTGCATGAATAAAGGGCAGAGTAAATATGGCTCCGTTAGAGGTCAGACTCCATCCAACACAACAGGACTAAGGAAATATCAGTATTTCAGGCTTGTAGAGGTCAAGCATGCTGTGAAGCTAGGGACTAAATGGAAACTGTGCACGCAATCAATAGCGCCCCGTAGTCCTGCTGTATTAAAGCCAGCTGCTTTGAGAAATATGAAAGACATGCAGAAATGTTCAATTATAATTCAGTTTGTTAACTAGGCTTTCACGGTGGGGAGTACCATTAGGTATGAACCTTCTTGTACATGATCTAAAATACCGTAGTGAGGCATTAATGCAAAAAAAAATTATATTAGAAAGTTTTCTTTTTTTTTTTTATGAACCCAACCATGACCAGGGTGTTTTAGGCCTTCATGACAAGTATGTTCCCTGCTTAGTCACGCAGAGTTAGCAGTCAGTCACTGGTAGGAATGACCACATGACTCCTAAGGGTAGTTACCCAATATATAAAATATACCCCCCGAATGCCCGGGCTCCTTGAATGGATTATACTCACCTGCTCCATGGCACCCGCGTCACTCCGGATCTCTGCATGGCCGCCACCGCATCTCCCCGTCGCTCGGATCAAAACATCCGGGGATGGGGTCGCTGCAGCCAATAGCAGGCCGCGATTACTGAACCTTTCCCTATAAAGCTATAGATCAGTCTGCTCAGCTCATCCTGCCTGCAGATTACACAGAATTTTCATGATGCAGCTTCTGTACATGGATGATAATCATTCCAGTACTGTTTTTTAGCAAATGCACAAATATGGATACAGAGGGACTAAAACAAACAAAAATTGGTGGGACTGGGGTTAACTGGAGGCACGGGTTATCAGGGAACATCTATATTCTTTTCTGTCTTCAAATGTGATCACTGATATAATAGTAACCGCCCATAGATCACTGTTACTAGTTAAGGCTGTATTACACTGGCTGATATTTTGGGCGATAACCGCTAATGAGCGTTCACATGAATGCTTGTTAGCGATCATCTTGCACTGTAATATTGCCGCCGATTTAAGCATGCTTAAAAATCAGCACCTGCCGGCGGCAGATTGTGCTGAATAATAGCGACCTGCCGCCGGCAAACTACTAGACAGTGTGGGGACGAGCGATGGCACAGCAATCGTTGCATGTAATAGCAGTGGTCTCCTCTGCCAGCTAGCAAGCAATTGCCGGGAGGGAATGCTTCCCTCCCAACAATCGCTTGCTGATCTGCCTGTCTAATACAGGATGTACCAGTCATCTGTGCTGACAGAGATGCAGAAAAGACATAGATCATGTCTTCTCCACATGACTGCATCCCCCTCTGCACAGGGAATCCATGTGATACCATAACGGATGTCATGAAACCACCCGAATGCAGAAGCAGTGCTGTTTTTAGGGCATTTTGAGTAACATGGAACTGATCATGTCTGTTCCATGTCATAGTACAGGATCGAGTTGTCACTGGACAGCCTAAGGCTACATTCACACAGCCGTGTCCGTTTTGTGATCTGCAAAATGCGGATACCAGCCATGCGCATCCTGCGCTTTTCTCAGGCCCCATTGATAAAATGCCTATTCTGGTCTGCATAACGGACATGATAACAACATGTTCAATAGGTTGCAGCACAGGTATGTGCTCTCTCTACTTTTTGTGGCCCCATAGGAATGAAGGGGCCAGCGTGAAATATGCAAAAAATGTGGATCAGACATCGACCGGAAATATAGTTGTGTGAATGTAGCCTTATCCTGCTGATAGCACTGTATGCAGGGGCTCACACTACGACATCATGGTACCTATTTTATTATAGCAAAAGACAAATTCATTTGGTATTGGCAGAAGGCAGAATGCAGGAAAAAATGGATTCTCCTGCCTTTAGTAAGTGATGGCCTATCCTTGAGATAGCCCATCGCTAACTGATTGGTGGGGTCTGACACCCCGCCAGTCAGCTATTCAGTAAAGCACCACCACTAAAGCTACACTACACTGACACTGTAGCAGAGAAAGCTCCGAGATCAATGCAGACGGTGCTTAGAAGCTCAGGTGCCGATTTCCAGAGACAGAGCTACAATGAACCGCTACTTGCCGAGAATGCGGGGTGTCAGATGCCTGAAAATTAGCAAGTGACTTTCTATCCTGAAGATAGGCCATCACTTACCAAAGGCTGGAAAACCCCTTTAAAGATGTTTAAAAAAAAAAAGAAAATAACATACTCCCCTATTGAGAGCGGCTGTTCCAGGTCCTCCTTTAAAGGCTGCAGCAGTGCAAACGGGAGCGCGACAAAAAGCTGACTATAGTTTTATCAACAGGTACAGCAGGCTGAGCATAAATGTTAACAAAATGCTAAAAGCTGGAACATCCCGTTAAGCAGTCACTTAAAATCTATTACTTCTACGATAAAATATATTTTTTTTTTAAACAATCACATCCCATTTACAGAAGATTGTGAGAAGACTGACGCTTACTCAGACACAGCTTTGGAGTGCTGACCAACTCTTAGATAGAAGAGGCCTCTCCTAAGCCAAGCCCACTTTGCCGTTCCTGCGCTCGCTCTCTCGGTTACACTTGACAAAATGGCTAATGCCGCGTCCTAGAAAGGAAAGCAGAAGATGTAAGCAGCAAGCAATTCTTCTTTATATTACAGTGGTACATAATTCTGGGGGAAAGGGTTGGGAAAGATGGGTGGGTGACATCATAAGTTTAAGTGTACCTAAACCTTTCCATATACTTTATTAATCTACTTATTGTAAATGCCATCAAATTAAGTTTATTGATTTTTTTAATGTTTTTCCAGTAAAATAGGCACCTGTGTAGCTATTAGAGCGGAGCGAGCGAGCGCAGGGCAGGAGCTCACATCATACATTGCCTGTGCTCTCTCTGCTAAAGCATGACATAGCCCATCAATGCCCGGCTTTAGGAAAGCAGCGATGTGCTATGGAGCTCCTGCCTGTACAGCGCTCAACATTATAGCACTATATGGGAGTACAGAATCAAAAGTGCAATTAGGTGCCTATTTTGCTAGGAAAATGTAAAAAAAAAAAAAAAAAAAAATTAGAAAAATGCATTTCTTGGCATTTACAATAAGTCTTATTGAAGTATATACAAAGATTTAGGTACACTTTAAAAGATGTTGGCAGCAGATAGCAAGAAATTTCAAAAAAAAGGTTTTAGGTGTTTACTGGAACTATCATACAATTTTTTTTCCTAAGGGCAGGTTCACGCTAACTTATTTTTTTTGTGTAGAGTTTCCTGCAGGTTTTTCAGCCAAAGCCAGAAGTGGATCTAGCAGGAATGAGAAGTATAAGTCCTTCCTTTTCCATTCCTTTTTAATACAATTCTGGTTTTGGCTAAAATACCTGAACCTACCCTTAAAGGGGTTGTGCAAGAATGGCCCCACCTGACCAGACCTGTGAAGGGAAGATTACGTACCTGCTTCCCAGTGGCGGCTGTCCACTCCTCCTCCTCCAGGCTTGCGATGCTCTGCTGTGACAGGATCGTCTTGTGTCATGTGACCATGTGTCATGATGTAAGGGGATCAGGTCACTGCTGCGGCCAGTGATTGGCTGCAGTGATGTCAAAGTGGATGTTTACAGTGAGGGAACCCAACAAAGCATTGCAGGCCTGGAGGCGAACGAGCAGAGAGCCAGCACAGGGAAGCAGGTAAGCCATATTCCCTTTACAGGTCCGGCCAAGAGGGAGGATTTGCCAAAAAAAACTCCTTCTTGTAAAACCCCTTTAATTCAACTTGTTCAGGTCCATTTAAGGACCAGAGTGATGAACAGCTACATGATATGTATACAGATATTGCAGTGAGCAATGACGGTGTGCAGCTTGGGAAAGCATCGATCTTTGTAAACGGCACTGTATTCAGATGATGCTACATTACCATGTCGTTGAGCTCCACACTTAGATCCACCGCTTTGGCTCCCGACTCTCCATCATTGCCATCTAAGTCAAATGCTTTCTTATAGCACCCACGAGCCCTGGTCTTGTCTCCAGCTACTTCTAGGTAGTAATGACCCAAGTAACAAAACACTTTTGCCATATAGGGGTCCAGTTTGGCAGCCTGCATAACAGAAGAAAAATGAATAAGGAATACAAAAAGAGAACAAAAAATGGAAATATCAGAGGGGTAGAGTTTAAAAATGATCTGACGGTTGATTTCAGAATATAAGAGTATATGCCTTTATACATGCAGTGGTCATAAAATCTTAGGCCTCTTTCACACTTGCGTTGTCCGGATGCGGCGTGTACTCCACTTGCCGGAATTACACGCCGGATCCGGAAAAACGCAAGTGTACTGAAAGCATTTGAAGACGGATCCGTCTTCAAAATGCTTTCAGTGTTACTATGGCAGCCAGGACGCTATTAAAGTCCTGGTTGCCATAGTAGGAGCGGGGAGCAGCATACTTACCGTCCGTGCGGCTCCCGGAGCGCTCCAGAGTGACGTCAGGGCGCCCCATGGTAACCATTGAGAAAAAGCTAAACGTCGCATCCGGCAATGCGCCGAAACGACGTTTAGCTTAAGGCCGGATCCGGATCAATGCCTTTCAATGGGCATTCATTCCGGATCCGGCCTTGCGGCAAGTGTTCCGGATTTTTGGCCGGAGCAAAAAGCGCAGCATGCTGCGCTATTTGCTGCGGCCAAAAAACGTTCCGTTCCGGAACTGAAGACATCCTGATGCATCCTGAAGGACGGACTGTCCATTCAGAATGCATTAGGAAAATCCTGATCAGTATTCTTCCGGCATAGAGCCCCGACGACGGAACTCTATGCCGGAAGACAATAACGCAGATGTGAAAGAGCCCTTAGTCCAGTAGAACAGTAATTTATGTATAAGTAGTTACATTCTATCAATAGGAAAGGGGATAAACGCTGGGACCCCTACCGATCACAAGAACAGGGTTCCTAAAATAAATGGAGAAGCTGATCAAACATGCGCTGTGCTACTCCACTGGTTCTCTATGGGACTGTCAAAGCTGAGAATACCACTGGGCTATTTCCACCAGTCACATAGAGAATGAAGGGAGGGGCACCGAGCATGTTCCATTCATTCATTATGGGGTAAACAGCCCCATTCTCGTGACTGGTGGGGATCCCAGCAGTCAGACCCCACAATCTAATAGTTATCCACTATTCTGTGGATAAGAGATAACCTGTTATAACTGGAATACCATACAACGCTTGGAAAATCCCTTTAAAGCCTGGATCTTGTGCACCATTAAATTATGCATGTCCTGATGAAGGTTGGCACCACAAACACGTGCAACGGGTTGAAAAGACGCTGCAACGCTGAGGAGTTCATGTGTTACTATTAGGGATGAGCGAATTGACTTCAGATGAAACATCTGAAGTCGATTCGCATAAAACTTTGTTCTAATACTGTACGGAGCAGGAGCTCCGTACAGTATTAGAATGTATTGGCTCAGATGAGCCGAAGTTATTGCTATGCGAAGTCTTGCAAGAATTTGCGTAATAACTTTATAAATTAATTTCTACTGCAAAAAAAAATTTCCCGTTTGGTTTCAAGTGGTACCTTGGAACCAAATCCGAGTTCGGTTTTTTACAGTATAAATTAATTTATGAAGTTATTACGCGAAGTCTCGCAAGACTTCGTGAAGCAATAACTTCGGCTCCTGCTCCGTACAGTATTAGAACGAAGTTTTATGCAAATCGACTTCATAGTTACTATCAAAATCATGTGAAATGTATTTGTGTGTTCTTTTATGCCCCCACTTACCCACAGCTGCCATGGAAAAACATTAGCATCCTACAAATTGCATCACAGGAGCACTTATGGGCTGACAAGCCGAGTCCATTCCTCTGCCAAACTGCATGGCATGTCTAAAATGACCATGGCATCTATAGGGTTAAACAACCGGGAACAGACAAGCCATTACACACAGGCAGTGTTCCCTCTAAGGTCTCTTTCACACAGGCACATTTTCAGCGCGGGTGCAATGCGTGAGGTGAACGCATTGCACCCGCACTGAATCAGAACCCATTCATTTCTATGGGGCTGTGCACATGAGCAGTGAATTTCACGCATCACTTGTGCGTTGTGTGAAAATCGCAGCATGCTCTATATTGTGCTATATATGCTCTATATTGTTCACGCAACGCAAGCCCCACAGAAGTGAATGCTTGAAAATCACAAGCATCTGCAGGCAAGTGCAGATGCTGCGCGATTTTCACACATGGTTGCTAGGTAACATTATTATAAAGGAAAATAATAGCATTCTTAATACAGAATGCTAAGTAAATTAAGGATGGAGGGATTACAAATGGTGATGGTCCATGTGACGAGCGCAGTGACGTCATCAAAGATCCTTTAGCCAGGTCCTGAAGAAAGAAGAGGAGATCCGCTACGTGATCAAGTGGATGGGGCGAGTTAAATTTGTTTATTATTTTTAACCCCTCAATGGACATTTTACTAAGCATTCTGTATTAAGAATGCTATTATTTTCCCTTATAACCATGTTATAAGTGAAAATAATAAAAATCTACAGAACCCAAACCTCTGTAAAGAAGTCCGGGTTCGGGTCTGGGTACCAAACATGCAGATTTTTCTCACGCACGTGCAAAATGCATTAAAACACTTTGCACTCGCACTGAAAAATTGTGCATTTTACCGCGGCGCACCTGCATCCTATCCGGCCCTCACACGCGTCGCCCGTGTGAAAGAGCTGCTGAGCGAGGTCGGCTCACAGCTATCAAAGGTGGGCGATAGGAAAATCTAAGATAGGCTACTTTCACACCTGCGTTAGGTGCGGATCCGTCTTGTATCTGCACAGACGGATCCGCACCGATAATGCAAACGCTTGTATCTGTTCAGAACGGATCCGTATGCATTACCATGATAATGCCACCGGTTTGTTTTGACTTACACTTAAAGTCAATGGGAGGCGGATCCGTTTTCAATTGCACCATATTGTGTCAGTGAAAACGGATCCGTCCCCATTGACTTACATTGTAAGTCAGGACGGATCAGTTTGGCTCCGCCTAGTCAGGCGGACATGACAAGCAGCGTTTTGGTGTCCGCCTCCAGAGCGGAATGGAGGCTGAACGGAGGCAAACTGATGCATTCTGAACGGATCCTTATCCATTCAGAATGCATTAGGGCTAAACTGATCCGTTTTGGGTCGCTTGTGAGAGCCCTGAAACGGATCTCACAAGCGAACCCAGAAACGCCAGTGTGAAAGTAGCCATAATTGGTACATCAAAGAGCATACAGTGTAACCCCTGCACCATCCCGTGCAATACAGTATAATCCCTGCACCATACTGTACAATATACAGTATAATCCCTACACCATGCTATACAGATTACATTATAGTTAAATTCGCTCACACTTCGTTTGGTGGTAAAAGGTAAATTGCGTTATGGATTCCGGTACCACGGACCATAACGCAATTCTATGACAGAATGCCTTTAGAGGCATTCCGTTATTCATTCCGTCATAATAGAAGTCTACGGGCTGCAAACCGGATCCGTCCTGTTTCTGTTATGCAGGAGAGGACTCCCCTGCATAACGGAAACGGGACGTATCCGGTTTGCAGCCCATAGACTTCTATTATGACGGAATGAAAACGGAATGCCTCCATTCCATCATAGAATTGCGTTATGGTGCGTGGTAACGGAATCCGTAACGCAATTCACCTTTTACCACCAAACGAAGTGTGAAGAAATTCATAAGCGGAAAGTCGCTCATCTCTGATTAATCCCTGCACCATGCCGTACAATATACAGTGTGCTGTCCGCATCCGTAGTTCCATTCCGCTGCCCCGCAGAAAAATTAGAGCATGTCCTATTCTTGTCCGCAGCCAATGACAAGAATTGGCATTTCTATCATAGTGACGGCCGGTGTCCGTGTTTTGCGGACCGCAAAACACTTGCGGACGTGTGAATGGACCCTTACACTGTGGTAAAGACACTACAATCATGACATGAGAGTACTTCCAAATACCACACACAAACCAATAATCTTAAAACGAAATACAACTAATGGGTTAAACAAAGGTACCTTCAAGAACTGCGTTACTGCCTTTGTTTTATCTCGCTTGGTTTCTTCATTCATGCACCAAAATGTTAAACCAAGGTTGAAATAGTAGTCTGCAATCTCTGGATTTTTCCCAATAGCAGTAAGAAAACTGAAAAAAACAAACAAACATGCATCATACATATTGACGCAGCCTACATAGTGGTGCAGGAATCATCACTATGGTGACATTCCAGTGAAACACCCTAGTAAAACTGCAGATAAAAGGGGGGAGTATGTCAAGCCCTGCACTCCAGAACATTTTGCATTTTTACACCACTCAATCCAGTTATGAAAAGTATGTAAATAGTGGACTTGGTTAGCTATGTTAATGAGTTTCACTTCTGAGCTGGGACCTTTTAAAAAATAATAATAATCACAAATAAGTACCAAACGGCTCCAGTAGGGGGAGGTGTACTAACTGGAGGAGCATTTCTAGACCAAAGTGTTAGATTTAAAGATGAACCATTATGGCACAAATTGGCCAGAAAGTACACTAATCCAGGATCAGGAAAAACTGTCTTCAAATATTACTTTCTTGTCTTTCCAGTTAATTATACAACTTGGAAAAATAGATTTTTGTACTTACCGTAAGATCTGTTTCTCTTCAGTTCATTGGGGGACACAGGCTTGATCGTTGGTATAGCTGCTGCCAGCAGGAGGCGACACTAAGCACAAAAGTGTGAGCTCCTCCCTCCAGCTATATCCTTTCTACAGGGACAAAGCTAAAACAGCTTGTACAAAAGCAGTAGGAGAAGCAAAAGAAAAACAGGAAAACCAAACAATGTACAAACTCAGAACGAGGCCCATAACAAGAGAGAATGGTTGGGAGCTGTGTCCCCCAATGAACGGAAGAGAAACAGATTTTATGGTAAGTACAAAAATCTAGTTTTCTCATCCGTACCATTGGGGGACACAGGCTTGACCATGGGATGTTTCAGAGCAGTCCCAGTGGTGGGCCATAAACGAAGAAGCTCTCCAGCCAATCAGAGAACCACCGTCTGCAAAACTCTACGCCCAGAGAAGTGTCAGAAGATGCAAAGGTGTGTACTCTGTAAAATTTGGAAAAGGTGTGCAAAGACGACCAGCTAGCCGCCCGGAAAACCTGAAGGGCCGAAGCCCCATGATGTACTGCCGAAGAGGCCCCTACTGCCCGAGCAGAATGAGCAGTAACCTGGAGCCCGGTCACTGATGCGGTACGCTTCCACAATGGCCAAATGAATCCATCAGGAAATGTAAACTTTGGACGTAGCAAACCCTCGTCTCTGTCCCTCTGGAATGACGAATAATGAATCTGTCCGTCGCAAAGAGGACATCTGAGACAGATAGATGCGAACGGCCTGAACCAAATCCAGAGTGTGGAGCGACTGTTCACGAGGATGAGATGGGGAAGGACAAATGGAAGGGAGAATGATCTCTTCATTGAGAAGGAATGCCGACACAGAAGGAAGGACTGGACAGGGCGAAGGACTACCGTACTTTGTCCTGATGGAGGATAAGGAAGGGCGACCGACAGGAAAGAGCTGCTAGTTCCAACACACTATGGATGGAAGTGACTGCCCCAAAAAGGCCACCTTGTAGGACAGGAAGCGAAGGGACACCTGCTGCAAAGGCTCAAACGGAGAGGACTGGAGAGCGCTGAGCACCAGATTAAGGTCAAAAGGATTCAACGGAGGACGGTAAGGGGGAGCAGCATGCGCCACCCCCTGCAGAAAAGGTCCGAACCGCAGAAAGCAAAGCCAAGTTCTGCCGAAGAAGAATAGAAAGGGCCGAAACTTGCCCTTTGAGGGAACTGAGAGTCTGCCCCAAGCCATTGCCCGACTGCATGAAAGACAAAAGTCGCGGCAACGAAAACCGAATGTAAAACAAGAAAAGAGGGAGGCAGCACCACATGTGCGGTGGCACTTTGTAGAGAGTGGTTTGATAAAGGTTAGGGTACGCTTATCATCTGTGGTTGTGAGGAGCCTTGCTGGTAATTATAGGTTTCGGTACGTCGGGGCAGGGAGACGGATGAGTCGATCCAGGGAGGCTGGGGAATGGTCCCAGATGGTCAGAATGTGCCGCTGTGGAGCCCTGGTATGGAACTCAGCATAGGGCACTGCTTCGAAGGAAGAGATCATGTGGCCCAGAGCCCTCATGCACTGGCGAATGGGAAGAGGCTGAAGCCGCAACAAAGAGAGAGGATCTGACGTCGGAGAGTGGAGAGTTTGTCTGGGGGCAAGAATATCTTTTCCTTGATGTCTATCGAGGACAGGTACTCCCCTGGGTCCATGGATGCAATAGCCAAACGCAGGGACTCCATCCGGAAGCAGCGGAGCCGAAGGAAACGGTTGAGGGCTTTGAGGTCTAGGATGGGACGGACTGTATCCTCTTTCTTGGGAACTACAAAGAGATTGGAGTAGAATCTGCGAAAACGGTCTTGAGGCAGAACTAGAACAATAACTCCCTGCCGCAGAAGGGTGAGAATAGCCTGAAAAAAGGAATGGAGGAGGGGGGGGGGATGAGCGGAAAAACTGGGGCGGAGGTGGGGACCGGAACTTCAGTTTGTAACCCTCCGAGATGACTTCTCGTACCCAGGCATCCGATATGTGAGGTAGCCACCCATGATGGAACAGATGAAGACGACCTCCCACTCTACTGGGGGTCGCCAGAGACCGCAAGTCATGCAGAGTAGGACTTGGGGGCATAGGGCTTGGAGCCCTGCTGGTTTTTTACACCTGTTGAAGCGCATCCTGTTCTGCAGCAAATGTTTTTTTTTTTACCCCCGTAGCATCAGAGATAATCTCACCCAGGCGACTGCCTACCTGCAAAAGGGAGGGACGTCAAGGCCCGTTTAGAAGCATTATCCGCTCCCCGGCAAGATAGCCAGAGGGTACGGCGAATAGCCCTGAAAAGGGCTAAAGAGCGGGCCAAAAGCCTGGCTGCGTCCAGAGAGGCCTTACAGATGTAAGAACTGGCACGGGAAAGTTGCACTGCAATATCTGAAAGTATCTCCGAGGAGTCCCCAGAGGCGAGGCCCTGACGTAGCTTGTTTGCTCACTCGGTCATAGCCTTGCTAACCCATGTAGAGGCAAAAAGCGGGAGAAGGCAGTGCCAGTGACTGGTCAAAGGGTGGCCGCGCGGCCAAAAGCCCCAGCATTTCAACAATGGCCCTGTTGGAATGGGAAACATCCTTCACCATCTTAGACAGAAAGCGCACCCACTCCGGCTCTACCATGGGCTAGGCAGGGTCAGAGCCACTTGGTGGTGGAGCAGAGGAGATTCAACTGACCGGATGGGAATTTTGAACGACAAGAAGCACATGCAAAATGTTGCACAGAAGTGACTCCCGGCTTTGGGGCCTGGGATCTGGGTTCGGACATAGCGAGTACCTGTAGTGAAAAGTAGGCTGGCTTAAGATAGAACCTGTAGAAAGGGGAGAAAGAGCTCAGCCGGCCTGTGTCCCTTACTGCAGCCTGTCCGAACAAAAAACCTGATGTTAGAGTTCGCAGAGTTCCTCCTGAGCAGGCGATGGGCGGGGTCAGAGAAACAAGCGCAAAGAATTTGCGCCAGGAAGCCAGATGAAGGGGGGGGGGGGGGAGAGCGGGGAAAACTCATGCCCCGCCCCCCGCGATAATGAAAAGGAGCGCTGGCGCACAAACTGACTCCCCTTAGAGGTCTTTCTCCCCAACCCCCTGTACAGCGGTGCTGCCGCGAGGAGCCGCGGCCGGGCAGAGATGCCAGCAGAGTGAAAAGTACCCGCGGGAGCGGATCAGAAGTGGACTGCAGTAGAAGCCGGGCTCGCTTGTAACTAAGAAGGAATAATGGAACTCTGCAAGAAATAGTTGGGGGCTTGAGGGCAGACAGACGGACGGGTGGAAGTGTGTTGGGGGGGGGGCCAGAAAGAAGCTTGGCAAGCACAGAGGAATTCCCTTTACCGCCACCCCCCCACAGGAGATCTTTCCATGCAGCTGTTAACCCTTCCCACGCCTGGGGGGACAAGGCTTCGTGGGGGCCATCCACAGCAAGTAACCTGAGAAGGGGAGGGGGGAAGAAAAAGGGGGTTTCGAGCCAGGAATACTTACCCATCTGAGTGTAAGCAGGGAGGTCTGCCTCCTACAGACACTAAGCTAAAACTGTTTTAGCTT
This sequence comes from Bufo gargarizans, assembly GCF_014858855.1. Taxonomy (NCBI): domain Eukaryota; kingdom Metazoa; phylum Chordata; class Amphibia; order Anura; family Bufonidae; genus Bufo; species Bufo gargarizans. The sequence continues at coordinate 637,280,994 of NC_058080.1, read as the reverse complement.
AGTCCCTGTAGGAAGGGTATAGCTGGAGGGAGGAGCTCACACTTTTGTGGGTAGTGTCGCCTCCTAGTGGCAGCAGCTATACCCATGATCAAGCCTGTGTCCCCCAATGATTTGCTATTATATGGGAACCTTGGAGGAAATTCAGAAGTTTATCACTCCCTTAATTACAGTCAGGTCGCCCCCTGGCTTGCGATTCGCCTGTACTGGATTCCCACGTCATGAGGAGAGAGGGACCTTCTTTTTAAAAAGCAGCGCGTTCGGCCGCCGCTTCACAGCCAAACTAGAGCAGGAGGCTATCACCACGCCGGTGGGACAGCTGATGTACAGCTATACTTATATGTTTTACAGCTAGTCAGTTCCGCTCCTGATGAATCTTAGATAGATGAAACACGTAGAGCTGATTTCAATCACTGATGATATAGTCCGAGCTGTAAGATCCTGGCATCCGTTGCTTCAGATGAAGCTTAACTTAGTGCCTGATTAGTTTACTAGCTTGCGAGTCCCCCATTTTCTGGGGGGTCCTCCCTTCACCTGCGTTCAATACTAGACACCAGGCATGTGTGTAGGGAATATTCCCAGTGAGTGTGCACATTTACAGTTCCCTATACGTACAACACAGTTGGGGCAAATATGTGGATTGTATTAGGCTGAGTTCACACAGGCGAGATTTCCGCGCGGGTGCAATGCGTGAGGTGAACGCATTGCACCCGCACTGAATCCAGACCCATTCATTTCTATGGGGCTGTGCACATGAGCGGCGATTTTCACGCATCACTTGTGTGTTGCGTGAAAATCGCAGGATGCTCTATATTGTGCGTTTTACACGCAACGCAGGCCCCATAGAAGTGAATGGGGCTGCGTGAAAATCGCAAGCATCCGCAAGCAAGTGCGGATACGGTGCGGTTTTCACGCACGGTTGCTAGGAGACGATGGGGACCCGATCATTATTATTTTCCCTTATAACATGGGGCTGGAGGGGTTAAAAAAATAATAATAATTTAACTCCATGGTGATGAATCATGTGATGGACCATGTAATGAGCGCAGTGACATCATCACAGGTCCTTTACCTCACAGATGAAGACAGAAGAGATCCCGGCCGCACGAACAAGTGGATTAAGGTGAGCTAAAAAAAAAAAAAAAAATTTTTTTTTTAACCCCTCCAGCCCCGTTTTAGTAAGCATTCTGTATTCAGAATGCAAATTTTTTCCCTTATAACCATGTTATAAGAGAAAATAATAATGATCGGGCCTGGGTACCACATTCATTTTTTTATCACGCGTGTGCAAAACACATTGCACCCGCGCAATAAAAACTGAACAACGGAACGCAATTGCAGTCAAAACTGACTGCAATTGGGTACCTACTCGCGTGGGTTTGCCGCAATACACCCGGGACGCATCTTGAACAAATCCATCACGCCCGTGTGAACCCAACCTTAGGGGTCTCGCAATTTCACTGCTTTATTTATATCCATTTCCCTCCCCTGACACAGAGGGGGAGTGAAGTTGGTTGCAGTGGTACATATTTGGGGGCTTTTGTTCACCTGTTGGGCACATCTTCATTCCCCTGTGGGCGATAGGGGGTGGTGGAGTTTTTTTTGTTAGACCCACTGTTCACTTAACCCTGCTGCTCATGACCCATATTTTTCAGTCCTCTGAGCGTTCTAGTGCCGCATCGCTCCATATGGGAAACCTATTATGTTTTCACTCCTGTTCCCCTGTTTTTAGTGTACTGTGTACTGTATACCAATACATTTTTTATACACTGCACACACCTCACTTCCCCCCCATTTTCAGTGAATTTAATTTGAAGTTGTGCCCTGAGGGTAAGACCACATAGCATGGCCCTGTGACGTTCGGGATGCGATCGTGCTGCAATCAAGAACGAAGCGGCCAAACGGGCAGAACTGGGCCCTAATTAACCTAATGAGACTGCACTGTTTAAGCTGGTCTGCATTGTTAATGACAGTGCGGATTTTCAGGGGTCGTGTGGCTATTAACAATAAACATAGGCTAAACAGTGTGGCCCGTCTGGACGTGTGGTTCTTGATCGCAGCACAGCTGAATCCCACATGCCACATGACTGTGCCGTGTGGTTATACCCTTAGAGAAAGTGCAGTTGCTTGAGGTGCCAGGGACACAACATTACCTTTTCTCAGCCTCTACGTAGTTCTTTTGGGTGCAATAAAGCTGACCCTCCAAAAAATGCGTTTCTGCAAAGTCAGGATGCGTCTGGTGGAGTTCTCTACAAACCTGAACAAATATTGTAAATTAACAAACATGATACATGGTACAAATGTCTCAGAATTTGAGTTACAGATAGAAGCAGCAGCAAACATAGCTTCCAACTTTTACTCCATATTTATTTTAAAGAAAACCGCCCCCCTTTGAAACAAATGATAAGATTGATGGTGCGCAAACCTATAAGGAGTTTACAGATTTCTAAAATGATTTACATAAAAAGAGCTAGCAATGAAATAAGTGTGATTTTGTATTGTGAACTACTTGTCTTAGATGCAAATATTTGCATTAGTTTTCACAAAGAAATTAAAATTTTACAATAAAATCCCCACCACCCTATTCCCCAACATTTCTAATATTACATATTTCTGGACACACAGATGGTTATAGAAGCGAATAAAGCAATAAAAGACCCCTTAACAGCAGTGTCACCACCTCTTTGTTTTTTACTTTATCTGCTAGCGGTATGGACACATTATCATAGGTTCCACTATAAACATCTGAGCAGCCATAAGATTTCATATTCACTCTAGGGAATCAAATTATCCCTTCTGAGCATTTAATATTCAAAAACAGAGGATGCCCGGCCAAATTCTGGAAAGTTTGGGGAGCGTGGTGGACTTCATCTATTACTGTGCCTCATTCAGATGCCTTGCTCCGTTTGCTTCATGTATGATACCTGCTGTACCCAGACTATGAAGATGTATTATGGACTCTGTACCTTGCTTGTTTTTTGTTCAATTAAACAAGTGTAAAAAAGAAATATTCATTTTCCTCCCCAACGTTACAGAATTCTATTAGATAACCTTCCACCAATATATAATAAAATCTTGACACCAGCAGAATCGGTGGGGCAGATATACTAAGACTGGCATTACATCATGACAAGTCCATGAGCGCCTAATGTACCAAATTTATTAAGAGCCCTGGGTCTCTCAATAAATTTGGTGCACCTCACACCAGTGTGTGTCAAGACTGACATATGAATCGCCAATCTTGATAAATTGCCCCAAAACATATCTTAATACTCAAGAAGAGTTTGTGTTCCCTAACTAGGAGGAATATCTGGCAAGATTTAATGGCAGCTTACACAGAGCTCCATTATCCTGAGATGACAAAGTAAGGTCATCCTAAAATAATTCTTTGCTGCTTAATCACATATACAGAGGCCAGTCCTGGGACCACAACTTTCACAATTTGTGAGATGCAACCCTCGTCAAATACCGTACATTCCTTGTATTCCAAACTATTTCGTTTTCTATGAAAACATTTTGGGGGAGATTTATCAAACCTGGTGCAAAGCAAAACTGGTTTAGTTGCCCAAAGCAACCAATCAGATTCCACCTTTCATTTTTCAGAGCGCCATTCATGGATCAGTCTGATTGGTTGCTATAGGCATCTTAGCAAATTTTGCTTTGTACCAGTTTTGATAAATCTCCCCCTTTCAGTTCCGTGCTCTGGAGAGGCGCTACTCTGGTTTTGTCGAGTGGCTTATTGTCATCACACATACTGCAGGTCTGTGAAATTTCAATTGATATCTTATAGGTCATCAATGTTTGATTGGTGTCCAACCTAGGGGACATCTACTGACCCCATTATAGCCACATCCTCACAAGTGTGGCTGTGCCTGGTGTTGCAACACAGACCTACTCAGCCCATTCATTAGTTAGGCCATTAATCTGAATTCCCAGAAAACAGCTTCAGGCCATGTTCATAGCAGAAATTATTCTAATGAACAGAACTGATTTTCAGTTCTAAAAATTTCTACAACAAATCTGATGGCGTACTAAATATAAGGATTACTTGTCAGGAGTATCAAGTTAAAGATTCTCAACAGAATTTATAAGCATAAAACTATTACATAACAAAAATACACTCCTAAACATTGGAATTGCAACACCAAGAATAGTTATGAAAATTGAGGAAGTACATAGTAGGTGTCACTAAGATCTGGAAATGATCAAATTTTCAAGCACCTAGCTCCAATCTGTGGCAAGGGAGGGATATAAAAGCCAGATTGAAAGCAAAGTTTTTTTAACCTTGTGAAATCTCAAAATCTGATCAAGTCACTTGGTTCGATGCCTCCTGTTCATCGAAATGCCAGTTATTGTCACTTGCCACAAACTGAGAGGGACAGAATACTTGCACTGAGAGATCTTGGGGTTTACCACTCAGGTAGATTGTTATGCCCCTAGGCCGATATGTCAGCACTTTTAAATGTCCCAGTGGTTGGGAGAACGACAAACTGGAATGACAGCAAGCGGTGCAGAGGTGAACCTCTGCATGTAAGGATCATCTGATTAGAAGAATGGCATGTAGTGATCCATTCTGTACTGCAAGTGAAAATGGACATCACATCCCAAGCCTAGGCAAACAGTGTATACGCAAACTGAAGACATTTGCACAACACTGAACTATGAGGCAGACGTCCAGCTACAGGTGTTCCATTGACCTCATGCCATCGTTCTCAAAAGCTATTATGGTGCACAGCAGGACGGCAATAGAGGTTGAAATGGAGGTCTATCTTCAATGATAAGTCCTGCTTTTATTTAGGATGCAATGATAAGCGGAGATTGGTCTGGAGACCACATGGGCAACGCCATGAAAAGGCCTTCACAAGGGAACATCACACTGGTCCTACTCCAACGATTAGGGTCCATTCACACGTCCGTAGTGTATTGTGGATCCACAATACACCCGGCCGGCACCCCCATAGAACTGCCTATTCTTGTCCGCAATTGTGGACAAGAATAGGACATGTTCTATTTTTTTCCGGAGCCGCGGACCGGAAGATTGGGGGCGTGCTCCGGAAATGTGGATGCAGACACCACACTGTGTGCTGTCGCATCCATTCCTGCCCCATAGAGAATGAATGGGTCCGCACCTGTTCCGCACATTACGGAACGAGTGCAGACCCATTTTACTGACGTGTGACTGGACCCTTATAGTGTGGATTGGCATAATGTATGGTAGCTGGACTCCTCTAGTCTTCATTTCAGGTATACTAACAGCTCAGCGTTACAAAGAGTCCCAGGAGCCATTTTAAATGGACAACACTAGGCTGCATATTGTATATGCTGCTGTGAGCAGCGTACTTGGCCTAAACATGCTACCATGACAGCATCTCCAGACTTGTCTACCATCAAGCACATTAGGGACATCATTGCTTGGCAATTGCAAAAGGAACTGCCAGCAATGGATCTTTATGATCTGCAAGTGCATTCAGTGTGGTAGAACATTCCTCAGACAACCATTAAAAACCTCATTGATTACATGCATTGTACTTGTTCTTTCAACACTTACATTTGTACAATGTTTAGAATATGTGTATGTTTGCACTTCTTTTCAATAAAAACAAAAGCGTAAAAAAAAATCATTGATAGCATGCCATGGCGTGTAAGTGTGTATTTTTACGCATGTTGCTTATACTCGATACTGTTTTTTTTATTTTTCATTTTTTTTATCATTTGCATTTCCTCAACATGTCTATCAATCCTGTGATTTCCATAATTCCACAAAACTGTAATCAGTAAACTACCAGTCTATATATATATAACTGATGAGGACACAAGCATACCTTAAATGCTTCTTCTAATGATCCCCTCTTTAAATATGCCTTCCCTTTCAGGGCAATAATAACTGGATCATCATCTTTATTGGAAACCTATAAAAATGAAACATATGCACCATTTTAGTTATGACTGACAAACCATTGGCAATTATAGAAATCAACAGTAATTCCGTTTCAACAGGTTATCCAGGAATTAATAGTGATGTGGACCTATCCACAGAAAAGATCATCAATACTTGGAAAGATGCCAGGAGCCGGCTGTGCTCACCGGAGATCTGGTAAGCATGGTGGTTCTCTGAAACAGCTGATCGGTGGGGGTGCCAGGACTCAGTGTAATAGGGATGACATATCCTGAGGACAGGCCATCATTATAAATTCTTGGATAACCCCATACTCAAATTATCTGATGATAGAACAAACAGAAGTCAAAGTTTCCATGTTGTGGGCTGATTAAAAGGGTTGTCCAGCCTTATGCTCATTTTTAAGTCCCAGCAGCCCGTTGTCCTGTTGAAAAAATTCTAACTCACTACCCGACCAGATGTTCCAGCTCCCTTCAGTGTTATTATTGTGTCCATCATGTAAACTTCCAGATGGATAGGCTCGCATGCACCTCTGCAGCCAACGACGTCACGTCACTGCTGGGTCACTTGGGGGCATTTCACCGCTAAGATCAGTTCCCCATCTAAAAGTTTACCAGCCCGGGACAGAAGATAATGGAATGAAGCAAGGAGGCGTAACGGTGCATCAGGGAAGTATTATTTTTTTCACTAGGTACAACACGTTGCTGAGGTTATCCAGTACTATAAAAATGTCCCCCATATGCTGGCAGCCAATGGCAGACGGGGACGAGCCTTCCTAGCATTGCGAGTGATGCTATTGAGGCTGGTCCTCGTCCGCCATTGGCTGCACCCCCCCTTCCCCCGACACCAGATGTTTTGGTCCAGGCACGGGGAGAAGCAGCAGCGGCGATGTGGGGACCAGGAGCGGCACAGGGAGCAGTGTAAGTATATTCAGTGTGAGGGGCCCGGCATATGGGGGACATTTTTATAGTATTCGATAACCCCTTTAACAATGAGCATAACCCTGGAAAACAGGTAGATAAGAATCCAGCATCTGAGTGAAATCTTTAGTCTTAGGCATGAACCGCTTAGGCAATGCAAGGCTATCAGTAAGGGTGTAATCCGCCCGAAACGCGGAAGCAGTTCATGCCACTATAATTTTACTCAGACGGTGGATTCTTATGGATGACAGTCCTGGGTTTTCAGCCCGAGTCGCGTGGCAATCCTTGCACTGATCCAGGGTTAACTGTTTTATCGACTCACAACAATGATTGCAGCTTCTTGGGTGAACCGTTTGTCAACTTTTTGCATTATATACGGCTGGACAACCCCTTTAAGCCCTAAGAGCTATTCACTCAACAGTTATACAACTTATACATTATATGTTTCAAGTACAGGCCAATTTACAGGATCCCATTTAGTCCTCATGCAGACGACCATTTGTGTTTTGCGGTCCGCAAACCGTGATCTACAAAACATGGATACTGGCCATGTGCATGCCGCCATTTTTTACCCCCTTCTATAAAAAGGTCTATCCTAGTCTGCAAAACGGACAAGTAAAGGACATTTTAATTTTTTTTGCAGGACTGTGGCACGTAGATATGGATGCAGACAGCACACTGATGCGGGAAAACAATGCAGTCGTGCACATGAGGGCTTAATGTAAGAGAGTTGAGAGGGTATATACAGGGTATATCAATATGTAATGACCTTCAGCAAGTGAATCACTGTAAAATGTAAAACCCTTTTAAATACCCCTGTCTGGTAATAGCAATTGCCTAGAGACATTAATCAGAAGTGGTGGGGTGCACGTGAAGTACTGCATAAGATGTATAAAACTCCTCCACAATACGCACAAATTGGACAGCTTTTCCATACCTGGTCCAGGATTTTCAGTATCTCCTGAGAGTGATCGATATCTGTGCATTCCAGCAAAGCCTGTGCTTTCAACCCAAGAGCACGATCCTTCTGTTGAGTGTCCCCACGAGCGAAATCATCCTGAGATAGAACTTTGATGGCTAAAATATGGATTAGACAAATCATAGTTTAGATAAAATAAAAAAATATATATATGTTCGAAAATAAATGCTCCTCACCTTGTTCACAAGATAAAGTGGCCTTTTCATGTTTGTGCATCTTCAGTTGAGCTTCTGCAAGAAAGTACCAGGCACTACTAGGACACAACTTCACCTGCTGGACTCCTAGAAAAGCACAATGCAGTCTCATCATTGTATGAATGGTTGCTTACTCTTTTAAATATGGCTGTCCACCTCTTAACCCCTTAAGGACCAGGCTCATTTTCACCTTAAGGACCAGGCCATTTTTTGCAAATCTGACCAGTGTCACTTTAAGTGCTGATAACTTTAAAACGCTTTTACTTATACAGGCCATTCTGAGATTGTTTTTTCGTCACATATTGTACTTCATGACACTGGTAAAATAAAGTCAAAAAAATTAATTTTTTTGCATAATAAAATACCTAATTTACCAAAAATTTGGAAAAATTTGCAAATTTCAAAGTTTCAGTTTCTCTACTTCTGTAATACATAGTAATACCCCCAAAAATTGTGATGACTTAACATTCCCCATATGTCTACTTCATGTTTGAATTATTTTGGGAATGATATTTTATTTTTTGGGGATGTTACAAGGCTTAGAAGTTTAGAAGCAAATCTTGAAATTTTTCAGAAATTTACAAAAATCCAATTTTTAGGGACCACTACAGCTCTGAAGTCACTTTGCGAGGCTTACATAATAGAAACCGCCCAAAAATGACCCCATTCTATAAACTACACCCCTCAAGGTATTCAAAACTGATTTTACAAACTCCGTTAACCCTTTAGGTGTTGCACAAGAGTTATTGGCAAATGGGGATGAAATTTGAGAATTTCATTTTTTTGCCTAATTTTCCATTTTAACCCATTTTTTCCACTAACAAAGCAAGGGTTAACAGCCAAACAAGACTGTATCTTTATTGCCCTGACTCTGCCGTTTACAGAAACACCCCATATGTGGCCGTAAACTACTGTACAGCCACACAGCGGGGCGTAGAGTGAAAGGTGCGCCGTATGGTTTTTGGAAGCCAGATTTTGCTGGACAGTTTTTTTGACACCATGTCCCATTTGAAGCCCCCTGATGCACCCCTAGAGTAGAAACTCCATAAAAGTGACCCCATCTAAGAAACTACACCCCTCAAGGTATTCAAAACTGATTTTACAAACTTCGTTAACCCTTTAGGTGTTGCACAAGAGTTATTGGCAAATGGGGATGAAATTTGAGAATTTCATTTTTTTTGCCTAATTTTCCATTTTAACCCATTTTTTCCACTAACAAAGCAAGGGTTAACAGCCAAACAAGACTGTATCTTTATTGCCCTGACTCTGCCATTTACAGAAACACCCAATATGTGGCCGTAAACTACTGTACGGCCACACAGCGGGGCGTAGAGTGAAAGGTGCGCCGTATGGTTTTTGGAAGCCAGATTTTGCTGGACAGTTTTTTTGACACCATGTCCCATTTGAAGCCCCCCTGATGCACCCCTAGAGTAGAAACTCCATAAAAGTGACCCCATCTAAGAAACTACACCTCTCAAGGTATTCAAAACTGATTTTACAAACTTTGTTAACCCTTTAGGTGTTGCACAAGATTTAATGGAAAATAGAGATACAATTTCAAAATTTCACTTTTTTGGCAGATTTTCCATTTTAATATTTTTTTTCCAGTTACAAAGCAAGGGTTAACAGCCAAACAAAACTCATTATTTATGGCCCTGATTCTGTAGTTTACAGAAACACCCCATATGTGGTCGTAAACCACTGTACGGGCACACGGCAGGGCGCAGAAGGAAAGGAATGCCATACGGTTTTTGGAAGGCAGATTTTGCTGGACTGGTTTTTTGACACCATGTCCCATTTGAAGCCCCCCTGATGCACCCCTAGAGTAGAAACTCCAAAAAAGTGACCCCATTTTAGAAAGTACGGAATAGGGTGGCAGTATTGTTGGTACTAGTTCAGGGTAGATATGATTTTTGGTTGCTCTATATTACACTTTTTGTGCGGCAAGGTAACAAGAAATTGCTTTTTTGGCACGTTTTTTTTTTTGTTATTTACAACATTCATCTGACAGGTTAGATCATGTGGTAATTTTATAGAGCAGGTTGTCACGGACGCAGCGATACCTAATATGTATAAAAATTTTTTTTATTTATGTAAGTTTTATACAATAACTTCATTTTTAAAACCAAAAAATTGTTTAGTGTCTCCATAGTCTGAGAGCCATAGTTTTTTCAGTTTTTGGGCGATTATCTTGAGTAGGGTCTAATTTTTTGCGGGATGAGATGACAGTTTGATTGGCACTATTTTGGGGTGCATATGACTTTTTGATCGCTTGCTATTACACTTTTTGTGACGTAAGATGGCAAAAAATAGCTTTTTTTACACCGTTTTTTTTTTTTTTTTTACGGTGGTCACCTGAGGGGTTAGGTCATGTGATATTTATATAGAGCCGGTCGATACGGACGCGGCAATACCTAATATGTATACTTTATTTTTATTTATGTAGGTTTTACACAATGATTTTATTTTTGAAACAAAAAAAATGATGTTTTAGTGTTTCCATAGTCTAAGAGCCATAGTTTTTTCAGTTTTTGGGCGATTATCTTGAGTAGGGTCTCATTTTTTGCGGGATGAGATGACGGTTTGATTGGTACTATTTTGGCGTACATGCGACTTTTTTGAATACTTTTATTACCTTTTTTGGGAAGTAAGGTGGGCAAAATTTCAATTTTCTCATAGTTTTTATTTTTTTATTTTTATGGCGTTCACTGTGCGGGGAAAGTAACATGGCCGTTTTATAGATCAGGTCGTTACGGACGCGGCGATACCTAATATGTGTAGTTTATTTTATTTTTTTAATTTTTATTCAGTGATAAATGTTTTTTTTTTAAATCTTAACTTTTTTCACTTATTCTTTTTATTTTTTGACCCAGACCCACTTGGTTCTTGAAGATCCAGTGGGTCTGATGTCTGTAAAATACAGTACAGAAACTATATAGGGTACTGCACTGTATTTTACTTACACTGAACAGATCTATGCTTTCAGCACAGATCTGTTCAGCACCATGGACAGCAGGACGCCTGAGCAGGCGTCCTGTTGCCATGGGAACCTTCCCCGTCTGCTCAGTTATGGTCAGAACTTCGCAGACGGGGAAGGGTGAGGACGGGGCTTCGGGGGGCTCTCTGGGGGCTCTCTCCCTCTCCATCGGGGGGCTGCAAAGGCACAGCAGCCCCCCGATCGGAGAGGGAGGGAGCTCCCTCTTACTGTTAACCTTTTCCATACAGCGGTCCGTACGGACCGCTGTATGGAAAGGGTTAAACGGCTGACATCGCATCAACGATGTCAGCCGTTTATACCAGGGTGCCAGCAATGTGCTGGCACCCTGGTATACCCACTGTACACCAACGATTACGCAATAGGAGGCGGGCGGGGGATCGCGATCCCGCCTGCCGCACCGCCCGCCTCCCGCAACGCCCCCACCGCCTGCGACACCCCCCCTGCACCACCCGCCGCCATCAAATCATGCAGGGGTGCAGGGGGGGGTGTACTATATTGATTTTAGGCACTCTAAAGTTTCTGATCCCCGCGGTCAGGGACCGCGGGGATCAGAAACTGCAAAAAGCGCAGCAAACCGCAGGTCTGAATTGACCTGCGGTTTTCTGCGATCGTCGATGCGGGGGGGGGGTCAAATGACCCCCCCCTACATTGTTACAGGATGCCGGCTGAATGATTTCAGCCGGCATCCCGTTCCGATTAACCCCCGCGGCGCCGGCATCGCTATTTAAAGCCATGACGTACCGGTACGTCATGTGTCCTTAAGGACTCGGGAAACATGCCGTACCGGTACGTCATGTGTCCTTAAGGGGTTAAAGGGCATCTGCCAGCAGATTTGTAGCTATTACACTGTCTGACCGGTTACATGTGCACTTGGCAGCTAAAGGCATCTGTGTTGCTCCCATGTTCATATGTGCCTGCATTGCTGAGAAAAATGATGTTTTAATATATGCAAATGAGCCTCTAGGAGCAACAGGGGCGTTGCTGTTACACCTAGAGGCTCCACTCTCTCTACAACCGCTGTAACCTCTCCATTTTGAATGGCAGGGCCATATAGTGTAAGGCTACATTCACACCGTAAATTGCAGACCACACATGGCCGGTGCAATATAGGACAAGAATAGGACATGCTCTATATTTTTGCGGGGCTGCGTAACGGTACTACGGATGCAGACAGCACATGATGTGCTGTCCGCATCTTTTGCAGCCCCATTGAAATGAATGGGTCCACACCCGGCAAAATTGTGGGAATGGGGGGCGTGGCCGGAAGCTGATATGAGCGGACGCATGTAGAAGAGCTCCGGACCCAAATCCCTAACTTCTACTTTATCTTGATACATACCTGCCGCAAAAATTACCTCCAGAACCAGCAGGAGGTCGGGAAAGACCCGTAACATAAATATGTCCAGGAACAGAGCGCAGTCCGCTGCAGATCGCCTCCGAGAATTTGCCCGCGTGGAAGACCAAGATGGCGCGGGCTCACGCACTTCATCAGCAGAGGTGGTAACGGAGGATCCCGCGCAAGTGGGAGCGGAACAGGCAGCCACCGAACCATCCCTAAAGCAAGTTACTGAACAACTACTGCATGCAATAGCTACCTGTCGTACATCGATGGTGGGGAAACTGGAGGAGGTGAAGGTGGACATAGGCCTGCTCCGCCATGACATGCAGGCTATTCGGGATCGCGTAAAAGAAGCTGAGACCAGAATATCTGATGTGGAGGATCGCCTACAGCCAATACCCACGAAAGTGCAAGAGCTGGAGCAGAAGGTCAGCTTCTGGCAACAAAAATGTGACGATTATGAGAATCGTACACGCCGTAATAACTTACGGATAATCGGAATGCCCGAAAAAGCAGAGGGCAACAATCCGTGTGAATTCGTCACTACATGGCTGCGCAGCTCCTTTCCAGAGGCGACTTTCTCAGCAGTGTTTATTATAGAGCGAGCACACCGCGTACCCGCCAAACCTCTTCCACCGGGGACCCCACCGAGACCCCTGCTTGCACGGCTTCTAAACTCGATGGACAGAGACCATGTGTTACAGATGGCACGTACCAAGCGAGAACTCAAGTATGAAAACAGCAACATCATGATTTTCCCAGACTTTTCGTCTGAATTGCAGAAAAGAAGGGCGACGTTTAGCACAGTGAAAAGGAGGCTAAGAGAGAAGAATCTGCCCTATTCTATGGTATACCCGGCCCGTTTAAGAGTGGTGGATGGGGAAGTGAGCCGATTTTTCAACAACCCTGAAGAGGCCACTGATTGGCTGGATGGAAGGGGGAGAAATGCAAAAGCTCCCAGGTGAAGCTATGGACACTGAAGATTTGTTGTCGGCATGGCAAGGAGAGCCGGGGACTTGAACATACTGTCAGCGGTAACGTTATATACATGTGTATGAACTCAGCTTTGGGAAAGCTAGGATACTCTTAGTCGCTGTTATAATATTTCTCCTTTGTTATCTCCCGCATACATGTTCATACCCAGACAGGGTCAGAGAGGGGGAAAGAAAATGTGGTAGGAAAAGAAAATTGTGGGAATGGATGCGGACCCGGTCATATAAATGTACCCTTATCATCTTCTCACTTGGCTCATTTTTGCTTGTTTCTTTTTTACTTACTCTGAAGGGACACATATCTGGCCATAATTACTGTGAGGGGGCACATATCTGTTATAATTACTGTGAGGGGACACATATCTGGCCATAATTACTGTGAGGGGGCACATATCTGGCCATAATTACTGTGAGGGGGCACATATCTGGCCATAATTACTGTGAGGGGGCACATATCTGGCCATAATTACTGTGAGGGGGCACATATCTGGCCATAATTACTGTGAGGGGACACATATCTGTCCATAATTACTGTGAGGGGGCACATATCTGTCCATAATTACTGTGAGGGGGCACATATCTGTCATAATTACTGTGAGGGGGCACATATCTGGCCATAATTACTGTGAGGGGGCACATATCTGGCCATAATTACTGTGAGGGGGCACATATCTGGCCATAATTACTGTGAGGGGGCACATATCTGGCCATAATTACTGTGAGGGGGCACATATCTGTCATAATTACTGTGAGGGGGCACATATCTGTCATAATTACTGTGAGGGGGCACATATCTGGCCATAATTACTGTGAGGGGGCACATATCTGGCCATAATTACTGTGAGGGGGCACATATCTGGCCATAATTACTGTGAGGGGGCACATATCTGGCCATAATTACTGTGAGGGGGCACATATCTGGCCATAATTACTGTGAGGGGGCACATATCTGTCATAATTACTGTGAGGGGGCACATATCTGTCATAATTACTGTGAGGGGGCACATATCTGGCCATAATTACTGTGAGGGGGCACATATCTGTCATAATTACTGTGAGGGGGCACATATCTGGCCATAATTACTGTGAGGGGGCACATATCTGTCAATTACTGTGAGGGGGCACATATCTGGCCATAATTACTGTGAGGGGACACATATCTGTCCATAATTACTGTGAGGGGGCACATATCTGGCCATAATTACTGTGAGGGGCCACATATCTGGCCATAATTACTGTGAGGGGGCACATATCTGGCCATAATTACTGTGAGGGGGCACATATCTGGCCATAATTACTGTGAGGGGGCACATATCTGGCCATAATTACTGTGAGGGGGCACATATCTGGCCATAATTACTGTGAGGGGGCACATATCTGGCCATAATTACTGTGAGGGGGCACATATCTGGCCATAATTACTGTGAGGGGGCACATATCTGGCCATAATTACTGTGAGGGGGCACATATCTGTCATAATTACTGTGAGGGGGCACATATCTGTCATAATTACTGTGAGGGGGCACATATCTGTCATAATTACTGTGAGGGGGCACATATCGGTCCTGCTTACTGTGAGGGGGCACATATCTGTCATAATTACTGTGAGGGGGCACATATCTGTCATAATTACTGTGAGGGGGCACATATCTGTCATAATTACTGTGAGGGGGCACATATCTGGCCATAATTACTGTGAGGGGGCACATATCTGTCATAATTACTGTGAGGGGGCACATATCTGGCCATAATTACTGTGAGGGGGCACATATCTGGCCATAATTACTGTGAGGGGGGCACATATCTGGCCATAATTACTGTGAGGGGGGCACATATCTGTCATAATTACTGTGAGGGGGCACATATCTGGCCATAATTACTGTGAGGGGGCACATATCTGGCCATAATTACTGTGAGGGGGGCACATATCTGGCCATAATTACTGTGAGGGGGGCACATATCTGTCATAATTACTGTGAGGGGGCACATATCTGGCCATAATTACTGTGAGGGGGCACATATCTGGCCATAATTACTGTGAGGGGGCACATATCTGGCCATAATTACTGTGAGGGGGCACATTGTAGGCATTACTACTGTGAAAAGGGCAACGTGTGGGCAATACTACTGTGTGCTGACACAAAGGGGAAATAATTACTATGTGAGAACATTATGGGGACTGGGTGTGTATAGTTATGTTTTGGGTAGAGTTAGAGGGGTTGTCTAGTATGAAATAAATTGCTGCACATATTGTCCTTCTTTTCTTTTTTTTGAAATGTTGGGAGTTATGCTCCAGTTATTGCATAATGCAAACTAATGTTTGTTGCTTAATCATCAGGAGACTAATAGGGCTGGGACACTGATGCCTCCCCAAAACCCGGCCTTTCCTGCTCATTTATTCTCTTCAGACTGCCCTCTGCCCTGCCTGTGTTTTCGGCTCACTCTCGCTTGTGAGTCGGCTCACATAATTCTGGCGAGCCGGCTCTTTGTACCGGAACAGTCACGAACGACCCATCGCTAGTGTCAAGGGGTTAATAGTTATGGGGGCCCTTCAATTTATACAGTAAGGAAATATCTAACAAAGCACTGATATAATTATTCACAGTAACAGATGCTGCTTTGAACACAATTATATTGGCAGTAATGTAATGTGCTTGCGCTTAGCTTTAACTATACATAATGAACATACAGCACTTTACCTTGGGAAAGGTTTTCTGCTGCCTTCTCATACTTTTTATCACGTAGAGCTTTGACTCCTATTCCGATGAGACCGGGACCACTGCGTGGCTCCATTTCCACAAGTTTATTATAACACTCTACAGCTTCTTCACTGACGTCCCCTGAAATATAGCAACAACGATAGATCAACCTGGGATATGCCATCAATACGTGATTGAACGAGAGTTCAGCTCATACATTTGAATCAAGTGATGGGAGGCACCATAACCCCCTACATTCAGAGGACTGACATGTGCTGGGAGTCAGACCGCCACGGTTTTCATTGTTATAGAGGATAAAACATAATTCATATATTTTCATATACATTTCAGGGGCGCAAAAACAAAAGCAGCAACTGCAAAGTATTTACCACATTTGTCAGGACAAATGACCATTATAAATAGTGTGAAAATTGGAAACTAGAAAATACTTAAAGTCAAAAGGGCTATAAAATATCCAAATGTATACAAGTTTATTATTTATTTGTACATAAGTTTAAAAAAAAAGCTGGTGCCACCAATCAGATGTTGACAACAGATATCAGTCCTGGTGGAAACCCCCTCAAGGCCCCCTGGTCTATTATCTGTACGATCTACTCATTTCCGAACAATTGAAATTATAAATTGGACAGTGTGAATGGAAGGAAAGATCAATGATAAACCATTGTTAAAGGGGTTGTCTCATCTTAAACTGCACTTTCACAAGCCAATAATCTGCCCATGAAAATATATCGCCGATCACCTGATGAACCAGCGCTCGTTCATCCTGTGATCCTGTCGTTCATGCAGGCACCAGATCATGCAGCAGATCGTGTGGTCTAAACAGCGATCTGCTGCTCAGAAACCATGAATCTGTATGATGCCGATCCGTCGTCCTCATAGAGAGAAGGAGATCTCCCTGAACGCGCAGAATAG
Source organism: Bufo gargarizans (assembly GCF_014858855.1). Taxonomy (NCBI): domain Eukaryota; kingdom Metazoa; phylum Chordata; class Amphibia; order Anura; family Bufonidae; genus Bufo; species Bufo gargarizans. The sequence goes on along the minus strand of NC_058080.1, from coordinate 637,264,047 downwards.
TCCCATCTAAATCCTTCCCGACATTCAGTGGAGGTGAAGCATTGTATTTACATGCAGCAATCTCCTCCACAGTATGATGAGCAGTCGCTATTGCGATCGTTTACAGCTGCATTGTTTCTAGGCACCTTACAGCTGTTTAGAGAACATGATCTGCTGCCCAGAAACAATAATTTAGATGCCTGCATGCCAACGACAGAATCACCCGGTGAACGAGCGTTTCGCTCGTTCATCGGGTGATCTTCTGCACCTTTACATAGGCAGATTGTAGGGAACGAGCTCAATAATCTGCCCGTCTAAATCCCCCTCAAGTGCTGGCCCGGGATGGCCGGAGTTAAGGAAAAGGTTGAGCTGTGGGAACTCTGCTGTTCCCTTAACTCCCATAGCAATAATTGGGAGCTACACTGTTCCTGTATCTTTCTAAAGATGCTTTTACACGCCTAGATGAGGAGCGGACTGTTGGGAAGGAAGCGTTCATTACTGAGAGTCGGCTGCTTGCTCAGTGGAGATGAAGCTCTGTATTTACATGCAGCGATCACCTCCACAGTATGAGAACGAGGGATTGCTATTGTGATTGCTCGCCCTCATACAGCTGTATTGTTTCTGGGCAGCAGAAGTGCCTGCACGAACAACCGTTTCACCCAATGAATGAGTGTTTCGCTCTTTCATCGGGTGATCTCCTGCATCTTTACATAGGCAGATAGTCAGGAACAGGCGCTCACAGGAACGTTCTCTCCTGATAATCTGCCGGATACCTATACATGTAAAACAAGTGCTTTACCAGATTGTAAACATCCCACCAGAAGCAATTGTGGTAACTCTGTCTAAGCAGGTAAATCTTCAGACTCACCAATTTCCATATTATACGCCAACTTTTTTTTACCAAACCAAAAATGTATCCAACCCCTATATCTAAGCTGATAGCTCAAGAAACAGCAATCAGATTTTGCTAGTGGAATAAATGGCAACAGATGATTTTTCTTTTTATGGTAGAGGTAGTCGGCTGCTGTGAGACACCTTCTCTGCATTAGATGTTGAGATGGCGCTCCACTGGATCCATTTGGTTTTCTAAGGGAGGCCCTGCTTAAAGGGTCACTAACTGTTCAAAAACATTTGATATGTCACAGAAACGTGTATAAATGCAATTGCTTACACATCAGGCTTTATGTCTAAGTCATTTATTATCTCCATGGTATAAGGCAGGGTTATCTCCCCTCATTCACCCTTGTGATGGAACCATTTGCAAAATACGGTACATTAGCAAAACACCTTGCACTTCAGGAACCTACATCTCCGGGATGGAACAGCACATAAGGTAATTTGCAGATGATGACTGATGGTCGCTTACCAACTTATTATCATCATTGCCTGATGTCCAAGATATAATCAATATTTTTGGTGTAGAATCTTTTTTATTTTTAAAGTTAACGTCAAAATCCCATATTTTAAATCTTGGTCTCCCTCCCAGACTTGTTTCCCACCTCTCCAAGTCTTTTGATTTCAAGTGGGTTAAGGGGGCACTTACCTAATTGGGAACTAACCTGTCCATCCCTGATTCTAAGCTGACCACAATGATATCACCTTATTAAAAATAAATAAAAAAACCTCAAGGTTACTCAGTATAAAAATTCTAAAAATGATAATACTCCCTAAGATCCTTTACTTAATTTTTTTTTTTTTTTAAATGTGCCATGTCCCATTCTCCTGCATCAATTTTAAAAGCTTATAATGAGTTTTATTTTAAGTAAAACGAGGGCAAGGGTCAAGGCAGACATACTGTACATACCTCTACCTCAGGACGGACTCAATTATCCTTCTGTTCTCAAACACTAGAGAGCGGCAACCTTCTCTCAGTTTAAAACTCTCTGGACCATGGACCTCTCTAAAAGTTGGATACACACTGAAAACCATATCCTACAGCAGCCACCCTCAAACTGCGGCCCTCCAGCTGTTGTAAAACTACAACTTCCATAATGCCGTGCTGTAGGCTGATACCTGTAGGCTGTCCGGGCATGCTGGGAGTTGTAGTTTTGCAACAGCTGGAGGGCCGCAGTTTGAGGATGCCTGTCCTACAGGGTCGAGAGAGTCAAATCCATCTGTTGACCACAGTGCTTTTTAGGACCCCCTATTCCCTTGCCGTTTACTCTGCAAGCAATTTGGCTCAAAAGCACATATGCCCATATCAACCTGAATGCTAAAAATCTAATGTTTAAAAAACAAACAAAAAAAAAACACCATCTCATCCACTGTGACAAATACTATTTAACCCTTCCAGTACCGGGTCACTTTTCACCTTAAATCCCAGGCAGATTTCTGAAAATCTGAGATGTGTCACTTTATGTGGTAATAACTTTGGAACGCTTTTACTTATCCAAGCCATTCTGAGAGTGTTTTCTCGTGACACATTGTACTTCATGACAGTGGTAAATGTGAGTTGATATATTTCACCTTATTTATAAAATAATCAAAAATTTACCAAAAATTTGGAAAAATTCTCAATTTTCTAAATTTTAATTTCTCTACTTTTAAGACAGATAGTGATACCTCATAAAATGGTTAGCAATCAACATTCCCCATATGTCTGTTGTATGTTGGCATCATTTAGGAAATTTAAAATTTTCAAAAAAAATTCCAAAACCATTTTTTTAAGCACCAATTCAGTTATAAAGTGATTTTGAGGGGCTTACGTAATGTAAACCACCCATTAATGACCCAATTTTAGAAACTACACCCCTCAAATTATTCAAAACTGATGTAACAAACTTTATTAACCATTGAGGTGTTCTACAAGAATTAAAGGAAAATGGAGGTGAAATTTAAAAATTTCACTTTCTTGGTAGATTTTTTTATGTTAATCAATTTTTCCTTGCAACACAGCAAGGGTTAACAGCAAAATAAACATCAATATATATTACTCTGATTCTGCAGTATACAGAAATATCCCATATGTGGCGGTAAACTGCTCTATGGGCACGTGGCAGTGGTCAGAAGGAAAGAAGCGCCATATGGATTTTGGAGGCGGATTTCGCTAAAATGGTTTTTAGGCACAATTTTGTATTTGAAGAGACCCTGACGTATCCCTACAGTGGAAACCCTGAAAAAGCGATCCCATTTTGGAAACTACACCCCTTAAAGAAAATATTAAGGGGGTACTGAGCACTTTGACCTCCTAAGCATTTTATGGAATTTGGAAACACTTGGCAGTAAAAATAAAAAGTTTTGTTTCTTCCCCCAAAAATTTGCTTTAGCCCCAAATTTTTCATTTTCACAAGGGGTAACAAGAGAAAAAGCACCCCATAATGTATTGCCCATTTTCTCCTGAAAACGGCAACACCCCATATGTCGTGTTGAACTGCTGTGGGGGCACATGGCAGGACTCAGAAAGGAAGGAGCGCCAGATGGCTTTTGCAGAGCAGATTTATAAGGATAGGTTTATGGGTGCCATTTTTTAAAATAATTTAAGCGATTGCCTTATGTTGGATTTTTTGAGGGGTGAGGTGGCTTTTTTGGCACAGTTTTCTTTTTTTTTCCCTTTTTTTTTTTTTACAGCATTCACCTGAGGGGGCATATAACGTGATATTTTTATAGAGCAGGTTGTTACGGACACAGCGACACCTAATATGTCTATCATTTTTATTTTTGTTAAGTTTTACATAATAAAATCTTGTTTTTGGGTTGCCATTTTCTGATAGCCCTATTTTTTGGGGGCGATTGTCTTAGGTAGGGGCTCATTTTTTTGCAGGATGAGATGACAGTTTGATTGGTACCATTTTGGGGTACATAAAACTTTTTTGATCACTTGGTATTACACTTTTTGTGAGGCAAGGTGACCAGAAAATGGCTTTTTTGACGCCGTTTTATATATTTTTTTTTTATTGCGTTCACCTGACGTGGTGGATCATGTGATATTTTTATAAAACTGGTCGATACGGACGCAATGATACCTAATATGTCTACTTTTCTTTTTCCCCTATTTTTCACCTTTTTTTTAACTTTAGTTTGGGATAAGGACCCACATATTTTTTTTTTTACTTGAAACTTAATTTTTTTAACTTATTTTTCCACTATATTTTTTATCCTACTCTGGGACTTCAACTTTTGGGGGTCTGATGCCCTTTATAATGCATTACAATACTTCTGTATTGTGATGCATTGGCTGTAAGTGTATTACACACTGTAACACACTAAGGCCTCTTTCAGGCGGGCATTGCGGGAAAATGTGCGGGAGAGATTTTTCCACTTGAGTGCAAAACATTGTAATGCGTTTTGCACACGCGTGAGAAAAATCGCGCATGTTTGGTACCCAAACCCCAACTTCTTCACAGAAGTTCGGGTCTGGGATCGGTGTTCTGTAGATTGTATTATTTTCCCTTATAACATGGTTATAAGGGAAAATAATAGCATTCTGAATGCAGAATGCATAGTAAAATAGCGCTGGAGGGGTTAAAAAAAATATTAAAAATAATTTAACTCGCCTTAGTCCACTTGATCGCGAAGCCCGGCATCTCTGCTGTCTCCTTTGCTGAACAGGACCTGTGGTGAGCATTCATTGCAGGAACAGGACCTGTGGTGACGTCACTCCGGTCATCACATGATCCACACCAGATCATGTGATGGAACATGTGATGACCGGAGTAACGTCACCACAGGTCCTATTCAGCAAAGGAGACAGACAAGATGCCGGGCAGCGCGATCAAGTGGACTAAGGTGAGTTAAATTTTTTTATTTTATTTTTTTAACCCCATTCAGGTCTATTTTACTATGCGTTCTATATTCAGAATGCTATTATTTTCCCTTATAACCATGTTAAAAGGGAAAATAATAATGATCGGGTCTCCATCCCGATCGTCTCCTAGCAACCGTGCGTGAAAATCGCACCGCATCCGCACTTGCTTGCGGATGCTTGCGATTTTCACGCAACCTCATTCATTTCTATGGGGCCTGCGTTACGTGAAAAATGTACAAAATAGAGCATGCTGCGATTTAACGCATTAGGCCCCTTTCACACGGGCGAGTATTCCGCGCGGATGCGATGCGCGAGTTGAACGCATTGCACCCGCACTGAATCCCGACCCATTCATTTCTATGGGGCTGTTCACATGAGCAGTGATTTTCACGCATCACTTGTGCATTGTGTGAAAATCACAGCATGCTCCTCTTTGTGTGTTTTTCACGTAACGCAGGCCCCATAGAAATGAATGGGGTTGCGTGAAAATTGCAAGCATCCGCAAGCAAGTGCGGATGCAGTGCGATTTTCACGCACGGTTGCTAGGAGACGATCGGGATGGAGACCCGATCATTATTATTTTCCCTTATAACATGGTTATAAGGGAAAATAATAGCATTCTGAATATAGAATGCATAGTAAAATAGAGCTTGAGGGGTTAAAACATAGTCCAGTTGATCGCGCAGCCCGGCTTCTCGTCTGTCTCCTTTGCTGAACAGGACCTGTGGTGACGTCACTCCGGTCATCACATGATCCATCACATGATCTTTTACCATGGTGATGGATCATATGATGACCGGAGTGACGCCACCACAGGTCCTTTTCCTGCAATGAATGCTCACCACAGGTCCTGTTCAGCAAAGGAGACAGACGAGAAGCCGGGCAGCTCACCACAGGTCCTGTTCAGCAAAGGAGACAGACGAGAAGCCGGGCAGCGCGATCAACTGGACTAAGGAGAGTTACATTTTTATTTTATCTTTTAACCCCTCCAGCGCTATTTTACTATGCATTCTGTATTCAGAATGGTATTATTTTCCCTTAAACCATGTTATAAGGGAAAATAATACAATCTACAGAACACCGATCCCAAGCCTGAACTTCTGTGAAGAACTTCGGGTTTGGGTACCAAACATGCAGATTTTTCTCACGCGAGTGCAAAATGCATTTCAATGTTTTGCACTCGCGCGGAAAAATCGTGCGTGTTCCCGCAACGCACCCGCACATTTTCAAGCAACGCCCAAGGGGCTGGATCTCACAGGCTCTCACGCAAGGCAGCACCGATGCCTAAGAATGGCATCAGGCTGCCTTCCCTGCCATTGGGTCCGCGTCACAGGATACCACACAAGCCGCAGTCAGCACTGATGGCGGCAGTGGAAGGGTTAACGCGCCGGCATCTGTGTTTTCATCTATGCCGGCACATAAAGTAGGAGTCCGGCTAACAGTGACTGCGGGACTCATGCAGCTGATCGGGCGGGCGCAGCTCCTGTGCTCGTCCGATCAGGGCGCTGTAGCTGTACGACGCTGGGATTTCTGTCCCAGTTTGTATCCTACGGGTTAATTAGCTAATTTAACTGATATCACATGGGCAGAATTACCTCTGGATGTACTACTCACTGAAGGTTTAGGACACATTTAAATGTACCATATATATGTACTTGAACATAAAATCCATATTTTTAGTGCTTTGTAATTTTTGTGAACAAATACATTGCAAACCTGATTTTAAAAAAATAAGCTGCATGATACTGAGAAGAGGTATATCCTCCTATAATCTTGATCTACTTCACTATCATTGTAATTTTAGATCTCGGAATAAAAGAAGGTCGACTGATTATCCTAGTGCAGCAGAGAAAACCCTTCTGTGAATGGCTCCGGTTCTGGAAATTTTATTCCCTATGATGAATTCTAAATGACTGGCAATCAGCAGGTAGTGGAGAGGGCAGATAACGATGTCCCTTTGTGGCAGTAATTGCTAATAGTTCCTAATAGTTCTTCCTGGTAAGTGGAACATAATATGCACTTGCTTTCTATACTGTTAGGCCTCATGCACACGGCCGTTGTTTTGGTCCGCATCTAAGACACAGTTTTGGCGGCTCGGATGCGGACCTATTCACTTCAATGGGGCCGCAAAAGATGCAGACAGCACTCCAGGTGCTGTCCACATCCATTGCTCCATTCCGTGGTCCGCCAAAAAATAAAATAACCTGTCCTATTCTTATCCGCGTTTTGCTGACAAGAATAGGCAGTTATATCAATGGCTGACCGTGCCGTTCCTCAAATTGCGGAACGCACACGGACGCCATCCGTGTTTTGCAGATCCGTAATTTGCAGACTGCAAAACACACAACGGTCGTGTGCATGATGCCTAACTCTATAGAAACCCATGGCTTTATAATTATTCATTTGCATGTGGGCCATTTTCATACTGAAAAACATAAGTGCCGATGAATGATGAGGCCATAGCCACGTAATAATTCTGCAAGGTGGATTCGAGTCACTGGCTCTGCAGTAACATTAAACCTTGCCAGTTCTGCAGAAAACAAAATCTGATTGGAAAAGATTAGCTGAATAAAGGGGGATATTTATGAAGGTCGCTATAGCATTAAATTGTCCCATGTTTTGGCGCATGCAACAATTGGTGCAAAATTTTGAACCTTTCAGCTTCCCACTTTCAGAAGCGGAGTGAGAAGTTGGTCTGTTTTGGAAAATAGAAAACACGACCGTAATAATTTGCAATCCACAAATAACAGATCCACAAAAAATACGGATGGCGTCCGTGTGCATTCCATATTTTGCGGAACGGAACAGTCCTATCCTTGTCCGTTATGCTGGCAATAATAGGACTTGTTCTATTTTTTGGCAGAACAGACATATGGAAACTTCTGTTACTGAATGGACATAGAAAGAAAATATATTTGTGTGCATGAGCCCTTAAGGTGCATTTATGATGCACAAAAGGTTGCAGTCAGCTCAAAGTACGTCAGGGAACCTTCTGGCATACAATCAGTTAAGAAGGCAAAACCATATTACACGTGTTTATTTTCAGAGTTTAAAGATAATAAAAAACATCACAAAAGAAATACAGTTGGTGACAGTCAAATGAAGGGTTACATATCAATTGCGGATCAATTTGGAGCAACGCACCTCCATTTTCAGCCCATAACCCTAGAACTTCGAATTATAAAGACCATTTATCTACGTTCAGCTCATAAATTTGGTGCAGCACAAGGAGAAAGACTAACAGAAAAAAAAAAAAATGTGCAATTGATAAATGTCCCCCATGCACAACACCGAATTCCAGCGTCACACAACCTCCGAATTGTATACAGTAATAATATACACCATCCATAGACATCTATGGTGCTCTATTACAGGTTCTTCTGTCAATGTTATGGGTGGAAGAAGAAGGCTTTCCATTCAGATGCATTTTAACCTCCTAAAAATCACATTAAAATTGGAAAAACCCTCTCAAAAATCACTTTATTAATTGTAGATTTTTCATGTGTGTCTGCAGTAAATCTGGTTTAGATCTCATGTGAGCACCGGTCGCTGCCAGGCCCACGCATGCGGGCTGCTCTATGGGCAGAGGCACTGATGTTACCAGTGCGCATGCGGGGGCCTAGCGATGATCAGTGCCCACATGACCAGAGGAGGAGGATGAATAAGGTGAGGAGGGTGGGCCAAAGGAATCCAAGGGGAGCGGTTATGACACATCAGAGAGGGGCTTGGGCGCTTTTGGCCATAACGCCGCCCCTGGGCACTTGCAGGCCCTAATTTGCATGTCGCTATAAAGTGTTTTTTTCCCCATTTGTTGACAAGACACAATACAGGTACTATTTTTATGTTGGGCAACTGTGCTAAATCGTGATATGAGCGGCGTAAAAAACGCTCAAAGTAGCTGACAGATTCCTTTTAAAAGAGAGTTGTGTGCGGTACTGCGGCCATTCAAGTTATTGAAACTGATCTGCAATACAATACAACCACCATGGACAATTTCATTAAGAAGTGACTACGAAGGAGCACAGTCTTTCTGTACCCCAAAATTGAAACATTTCGAGGAGTCCTGAGAAACACTGTCAAAAATACATCTTACTATATGAAGTGTTAAAAAGCAAATTAAGCAAGTGTTTCCCTTGAACCGCAAAGAATCAGAATACTTACCAGACCTGATGTAATGCAAACCGAGTACTTCCAGGGGATAGCAGGAAGAAGGGTAGGTGGCAGCCATGCTGTTACACATCTCCTTCAGTTTTGTCTCTTCATGTGGCAACTGAGAATATAAAAGGCAAGCGGACGAGTTAGTCTAGTGCAGGGATGGGCAAACTGCGGCTCTCCAGCTGTTGTAGAACTACAACTCCCAGTATGCCCAGTCTGCCTACAGCAGGGCATGATGGGATTTGTAGTTTTACAACAGCTGGAGAGCCGCAGTTTGCCCATCCCTGGTCTAGTGCTGCACAGTAAATATACCACATGGAGACATGTTAAGGAGCAAAATAGGTGTTCCATCTACTGTGAAAAGTACAAAGTTGAATTGCCATGAAATGACCCCAATGAAAGGTGAATTAGACAGTAAGCAGCAGCGAAGAGAGGGAGAAATGTGAAAGACAATCTGTGTAATTGTAGGAACACCATGCCGCTGTGCATGCTGTTATAGATTAGTCTCTCGTGACTAATGTTGAGCGCGAATATTCAAATTACTAATATTTATCGCAAATATAGCAACTTCGAGAATTCGCGAATATAGTGGTATATATTAGTTTTTTGAATATTCCTAATTTTTTTCCATCTCAACACATGTTTCCTCCCTGCTTCTTGCTTGTGGGCCAATGAGTCATTGGCCCACAAGCAACTTAAGCAGGTAGGAATCAGGACTTCAGATGGAAAAAAAATACGAATATTCTAAAAAAACTAATATATAGCACTATATTCTATAGTGCTATATATTCATTTTTGACTCACGTCTGTATTGATCACGTAATAGTCGCATATTATGCGATCATTACCTTGCCGATTTTAAAGTTAAAAAAAAAAGAATGTAGAATATAACGAATATTTGACAAAATATTCACGAAATACTGCGAATTCAAATATGACCCCTGCTGCTCATTACTACTGGTGACTACAGCTCAAACATAATCTGCTTTTTAGTCCATGTTTGTGAATTTAGAGAAGTTCCCACTAAATGTAGCTTGTTGTCCAGCCAGTAATACGCAACGCCGTGTCTGGCACTGGACATCTCTCTATGAAAAAGTAAGCAACAAACAAATGTTAAAGAAGCCCCGTCACTGCACCCGAATTGTCTTAGTAAATCATCGTATTCCACATGACATGACAATTCTAGAGCATCTATTCTTATGACTATGTTGTGTTGTCCCTCTATTCTTCTTACTAGAATTATAGGAATGAAATGCCTACTGTGTGTTACCATTTGGGGGTCTGTCCTTACACAGTCTGACACTGTCCGATCAGTGCTGGCAATGGCAGACACAGCCCTTTGTCAAGGGAAATGGTAAAACCTAGTTGGCAAAGTACTCATACATTTATAGACTGTATAATAGAGGAACTGCATAACATACAGTCATATGAAAAGATGTTGCATGACTCATAATTAATGGGGAATGCAAGTATGCACTAAAACAGACATGTCGGGAGAGGTGACAGGTCCACTTTTTGGGCAGTCCCTGCAAATAGTCTGAAATAAAGGAATTAATACTCACCCCTTTTCTCCCCTGCTTCTTCCAGCGATGCCCTCTGCTCCTTCAGACTAGTGGTTTTTCCCTGGATGCAGTGATAACGTTCTGTGCACAACGCTGCAGCCAATCACCGGCCTCAACAGTAACGTCTCATATAGTACTGAGGCCAGTAAATCGCTGCACAGTGACCTGTGTGCATGGAACATCACCACTGCAGCCAGGAGGATGGCATCAGCAGTGGGGAAGATCGGGATACTGAATGAGGCAGGGGGCAAAACAGGGTAAATATCTCATTTTTTTTATTTCAGGGCATTTACACGGGTTGCTTGAGTTTTTACTAAACTTGAACAAATCCTTCAACCCCTTCATGACAAATGTTAATGAAAACCCTTAGAACAACAGTAATTTTCAAAGTTGCGGTATGCTTCAGATTAAACAAAAATAATTGTTTTGACTGTTTGGCACATCTAAATGATTGTTTCAAAGGACAATACAGACTTTCTATTAGTAGACTGTTTCAATAAATAACGGACAGGACCAAGACTGAGCACACACACAGGGCACACTGGAATATTAATGTCAGTATATATTTTCAAAAATTTAATTTAAAAAAACAAAAACAAAACATATTGAGGGCTCATTCAGACTACCATAAGAATGGGTCTGTTCTGCAATTTTGCAGGTTTGGGTTATCTAAGAATTCCGTTATGGATTCCGCTACCACGGACCATAAGTTATGGTCCGTGGTAGCGGAATCCATAACGGAATTCTTAGATAACCCAAACCTTGTACACCAAACTTGAAACACAAGTTCACTCATCCCTAGTGTGGACCCATTCAATGAGGCCACAAAAGTGTGCTGTCCGCATCCGTAGTTCCGTTCCGTGGCCCAGCAAAAAAGATAGAACATGTTCTATTCTTGTCCGCAATCATGGACAAGAATAGGCATTTCTATCATAGGGCCGGCCATATACATTCTGCAAAATGTAGAACACACGTGGCCGGTTTCCGCGTTTTGTGGATCCATAATTTGTGGACCGCAAAATACATATGGTCGCCTGAATGCACTCTGATGGTCATTCAGTCCGTGTGCCACTAATTTTACTCCAAAAACTTAGGAGGCCATTTACAAACAGATATACCCTACTTTTCCGCATATATCTGTCGCAGATTGCAGTGCAAAGGCTATTTGCGTCACAATCTGCGACTTTTCCGTGCTCATGTCCAGTCTAAAAAAGGGTGTGTGGCATGGATAAGCCAAAGACGCATCTACCTCCAGTTAAAGGGGTATTAAGATCGGCGTCTAAAACAATGGTCATAATAAATGACCCCCTTAGTGTTTCTTTAAAGTCATATATCTATATAAAGAAGGACGTTATATATATATATATATATATATATATATATATATATATATATATGTTCCGCAATCACTCAAAAACGCAACAATCAATTTCAATGAAACTTGGTATACACATCCCTTGCTACCTGGAAAGAAATATTGTGGGGGTCACAGCTCTCTAGGACGTACCGTTCCTGAGATATTCCCCAAAAATGACCTGCATTAGCCAATACAAGGCTGCAAGTCTTTCTCTTCATATCCCAACTGTCATACACACGTCACATGTCCCTTGTCAGCCAATAGAAGCTCGCAGGCCCTTAGTCTCCACAAACACACAGTTTTACTCCAGGTTTCCATAACAACCCAGCCATTTTTCTTCACTGCTGTAGGTCAGCTTTAGGTTAGGGCTACACGACGACAATAAGTCGCACGACACATAGGGCATGACTACACTGCTACATGTGTCGTGCAACAATGATGTCACACGACAATTTTTATGATAGTCTATGGTGTCGCACTGCGACATGTGACATGCTGCCACTGCAATGCTACAGTCGCAAAAAGTCCATCTTGGATGGATTTTTTGCAACTGTCATGTCGCAGTATGTCACATGTCGCAGTGCGACACCATAGCCTATCATAAAAATTGTTGAGACAAATTGTCGAGCGACACATGTCGTCGTGTAGCCCTAGCATTAAAGGGAACCTGTTACCAGGATTTTGTGTATAGAGCTGAGGACATGGGTTGCTAGATGGCTGCTAGCACATCCGCAATACCCAGTCCCCATAGCTGTGTGCTTTTATTGTGTAAAAAAAACCCGATTTGATACATATGCAAATTAACATAAAAGAGTCATATCTTACTTGTGTGACCGGAGAAGAGTCATATTTTTCAAGCTCTGACTCATCTCAGGTTAATTTGCATATGTATCAAATAGTTTTTTTTACACAATAAAAGCACACAGAGCTATGGGGCCTGGGTATTGCGGATGTGCTAGCGGCTCCTCAGCTCTATACCCAAAATCTAGGTGACAGGTTCCCTTTAAAGGGGCAGGGCTCTGTGGAGGTCACTGTTAAAGAGACGTTTACTGTGGATGTTACTATCAAGGGGGCAGGCCGCTGTGGAGGTCACTGCTAAAGGGGGGGACACTGTGGAGGTCACTGTTAAGGGGGAAGGGGCTACTATTAAAAGGGGAAACTGCTGTGGAGATCACTGCTAAGGGAGTAGGTTACTGTGAGGTCACTATTAAGGCAGCAGGGTACTGTGAGGTCACTGTTAAGGCAGTAGGGTACTGTGAGGTCACTGTTAAGGCAGCGGGGTACTGTGAGGTCACTGTTAAGGCAGCAGGGTACTGTGAGGTCACTGTTAAGGCAGCAGGGTACTGTGAGGTCACTGCTAAGGCAGCAGGGTACTGTGAGGTCACTGTTAAGGCAGTAGGGTACTGTGAGGTCACTGTTAAGGCAGTAGGGTACTGTGAGGTCACTGTTAAGGCAGTAGGGTACTGTGAGGTCACTGTTAAGGCAGTAGGGTACTGTGAGGTCACTGTTAAGGCAGTAGGGTACTGTGAGGTCACTGTTAAGGCAGTAGGGTACTGTGAGGTCACTGCTAAGGCAGCAGGGTACTGTGAGGTCACTGTTAAGGCAGTAGGGTACTGTGAGGTCACTGTTAAGGCAGTAGGGTACTGTGAGGTCACTGTTAAGGCAGCAGGGTACTGTGAGGTCACTGTTAAGGAGGTAGGGTACTGTGAGGTCACTGTTAAGGCAGCACGGTACTGTGAGGTCACTGTTAAGGCAGCGGGGTACTGTGAGGTCACTGTTAAGGCAGCGGGGTACTGTGAGGTCACTGTTAAGGCAGCGGGGTACTGTGAGGTCACTGTTAAGGCAGCGGGGTACTGTGAGGTCACTGTTAAGGCAGCGGGGTACTGTGAGGTCACTGTTAAGGCAGCGGGGTACTGTGAGGTCACTGTTAAGGCAGCGGGGTACTGTGAGGTCACTGTTAAGGCAGCGGGGTACTGTGAGGTCACTGTTAAGGCAGCGGGGTACTGTGAGGTCACTGTTAAGGCAGCGGGGTACTGTGAGGTCACTGTTAAGGCAGCGGGGTACTGTGAGGTCACTGTTAAGGCAGCGGGGTACTGTGAGGTCACTGTTAAGGCAGCGGGGTACTGTGAGGTCACTGTTAAGGCAGCGGGGTACTGTGAGGTCACTGTTAAGGCAGCGGGGTGCTGTGAGGTCACTGTTAAGGGAATAGGGTGCTGTGAAACTTACTGTTAAAGGGGTGGGCTGCTGTGAAGGTCAAAGTTAAGGGGATGGGCTGCTGTGAAGGTCAAAGTTAAGGGGTGGGCTGCTGTGAAGGTCAAAGTTAAGGGGATGGGCTGCTGTGGAGGTCCCATTTTAATGTGGGGGGGGGGGTCAGTGTTAATGGGTAGGGGACTGTGGAGTTCACTGTTAAAGGGGCTGGTGCTGTAGAGGTCACTGCTATGGGGGATACTGTCTTTTAACGGCACACACAAACATTAGATTTAATAGATGAAATATACCCTTGCGCAGACGGGTCCTTCTGATAGTGTTTAAATAAAACTGTTCTAAGTTGATTCCACTTTGCCCATTTCGTGCTGATAATAATGACCCCAAAGATAAAGGATTGTTTATATGTGTAACCATTTTTGACTATGTTTTAGGGTCCTAAACAAATGGTGTCCATTTTTTCTTTCAGGTTAATTTCTGGACACCATATTTGATTAGTGGCCCATCAGAAAGAAAAAAATAAATAAACCCCTGAAAGGTGTTGTCTGCTTTTTACTATTGATGATCTACTGTTTGAAGAGAAGGCAGCACTCATACGAGCACTGCCTTCTCTGCTCTGTTTAACTGCTTGTCACAGAAATTGCAGTTTTGTGCAGGTGTTAATACAAGTATGGCGTCCCTTTTCACTTCTATGGCACAGGAACCGGTCCCCCACCTATCTGATATTCAGGACCTATCCTGAAGATAGGTCATCAATAGTAAAAAGCAGACAACCCCTTTAAATGTTGCTGACAAATGTAGACACCTCCGAGTAGTATTTGATGGGTGTATTAAGTCCTGGAACGTCACTATTTTGAACATTTTTACATGTACAGTATATGTAGAAGCGTTCTTGCACACTGGTAAAGTTTTACTAAGAAGTGTGTGGGGGGGGGGGGGGGGGGTTTAACCCTTTAGTTGCTACATTATAGGAGATACTGCTAACACCATTTGGCTCTCAGCTTGCAAATGCGCTGAGGTTCACGTTTGGGTTTAAAGCCTTTTCTACAGGGGCCTTCATTGGGATCTGACTTTTTCAGGCCCTGATGTCAGTTACAGTGATTGCTAAACACTTCTGTGTGTGGAACCCAATGATCGTAATGTTTCTCCAGCACAGGGGTGTGTGACACCTGCATATGATTAAACATCTTCTCAACCAGGTGGCATTGTTAGGGTATGACCATACTGCGTGGTTGTGTAGCGGTTGCGATGAGGCCATGAAAAACCAGGCCATTTTATGCAAATCTGACGTGTGTTACTTTATGTGGTGATAAATTTAAAACGCTTTTACTTGTCCAAGCCATTCTGAGATGTTTTTATCGTCACATATTGTACTTCATGGCATTGGTAAATTTGAGTCAAAATATTTAATTTTTATTAATTAAAAATAATAATAATTTACCAAAAAGTTTGAAAAATTAGCAACTTTCCAAATCTCAATTTCTATACTTTTAAAATAGATAGTAATACCTTCTAAAATAGTTATTACTTTACATTTACCATATATCTACTTCATGTTTGGACATTTTCTTTTTTTGGGCTGTTTGAAGGCTTAGAAGTAAATCTTAAAATTTTTAAGGAAATTTCCAAAACCCAATTTTTTAAGGAGCAGTTCAGTTATGAAGTCACTTTGTGGGGCTAATGTATTAGAAACCACACATAAATCACCCCATTTTAGAACCTACACCCATCAAGCTATTCAAAACTGATTTTACAAACGTACTTAACCTTTTAGGTGCCCCACAAGAATCAAAGGAAAATGGGAATGAAATTTTAAAATGTAACTTTTTTTTTTTTAATCAGATTTTCCATTTTAATCCATTTTCATGCAACAACAGCCAAACAAAACTCAAAATCTATCCCTGATTCTGGAGTTTACAGAAACACCCCATATGTGCTCAAAAACTGATGTATGGGCGCACAGCAGGCTTCAGAGTGGAAGGAGCACCATATGGCATTTGGAGGGCGGATTTAGCTGGAATGGTAATTGGGAGCTATGTTGCATATAAAGACACCCTGAACTGGCCCTACAGTGGAAACCCCCAAAAAGTGACCCAATTTTGAAAACTACACCCCTCAAGGAATCTTTCAAGGTGTGTAGTGAGCACTTTGACCTCAAAGGTGTTTACTAGAATTAGGAAACACTTGGCAGTGAAAGTAAAAAATTGCAATTTTATCAAGAAAAAAGTTGCTTTACACCCACATTTTTCACTTTTCCAAAGGGTAACAGGCCAAAATGCACCCCACATTGTGTTCCCCATTTCCCCCTGAATACGGCAACACCCCATAAGTGCTCAAAAACTGGTGTATGGGTGCACAGCAGGGCTCTAGAGTCAAACAGCAAAATATGGATTATGCTGACCTGAATTGGCAGACATGGTTTTTAGGTGCCATGATGCAAAAAAAGAAAAAAATTCCTGAGGTCCACATAAATGAAAACCCCCAATAAGTGTCTCCATTTTGGATAGTGCACCCCCCTACGAACATTTTAAGGGGTGGAAAGGGTCCTTTTCAGCAAACAGGTGTCTCGGAGAAGGCAGAAACACTTGTCAAAGGATTTAAAAGCACACAGCTGTGAAAATGAAAAATTACAAGCAGATCCCAATTTTTAACAAAGAGAAAATGCACCCCACATTTTGTTCCCCATTTCCCCCGAATACGGCAACACCCCATAAGTGCTCAAAAACTAATGTATAGATGTACAGCAGGGCTTTAGAGTCAAACAGCAAAATATGGCAGCCATTTCGCCCCGATTTTCCCGCAATCCCCTCCAAGAACCCGACAGACCTTGTGCCGTACATGTACAGAACTGGTCCTTAAGTCACGTCCAGCTGAGTCGGGTCCTTAAGGGGTTAATTAGAAGCAGCTGTGGCCCATACGATACAGTCTCATCACAACCACACTGTCTGGTCGTACCCTTAGGACTTCACCTAATCATATTCTGATGTTAGCACTTGAACCAGAGGCTGAGAATGGGGGGCCCATAAACACACAGCAGTTTTACAAACTGGACCTCTGAAAACTTTTTAAACACCCGCGCTACAACATTTTGTCGCTGGAGTATTTACGCTGTCCTCGCCACTTGGGAGTGGTGGGGGCTGAGACATCCTCCCCAGCAAATTTACTAAGATTTATGCCTGGAAAAAAAGCGTAATAAGTTAGGTTGCTTCCTCCGGCAGGGCAGGGACTATCAAAGACCTGCGTAAAAAGCTGGTCTCCTATAATCAGATTGTGGACTTTTTACCTTGGACAAGCAAAGAATGTACTGTTGACAAAGTTCTTTATGTTCTTCTGCTGGTATCTCGTCCAGACAGGAGAGGGCGTTGGCAAATGCATTTAATAGCTGTAATGGAAGGAGAGTGGTTATTCATATTATAAAACCAAGATGAAAACCATGTACAGAGGTCTGCATTTAACATAATAATAATAAATACAGTGAAATAGAAACAGGAAAAACACAGAACATCCAGTCAAATAATAACCGATAATCATTAGTATACAGAAGCAAAAATAGACTTATGATTCATGTGGACAACCACCTTTAGTTGCGCACACTACTGTATTGCATCCCTGTCCGAGCCGCATTTTTTGCAGATTGCACATGGACCCATTCATTTCTATGGGTCCGCAAATGAAACAGACAGCACACTCAGGATAGGTCATCAATACATGATCAGTGGGGGTCCGACACCTGGCACCCCCATAATCTGCTGTTTTCAACAGTCACCAGTACCGGAAACTAAACAGTGGACGGAGCGGGAAGCAGAAGTCTCCATCCACCATGTAGAGGCGGCACCGGTGTACTACAGCTGAGATCCCATTCAAGTGAATATCATTCTGGTTCTACTACAGCAACAAAAATAGTTACAGATTGGCACAAGTCTACTGTATTAAACAATGGCGACCACTTCCATAACTGCATACAAAAAATGTTAATAAAGGGGTGGTAATAGGAGGAAAAAAAAATAATAAAAATATATATATATACCGTATTTATCGGCGTATAACACGCACAGGCGTATAACACGCACCTTCATTTTAAGAGGGAAATTTCAGGAAAAAAAGGGTAGCTCAGAACTTTTTTTTATTAATATTAATACCACTTATAAGGTAAATAATGTAAAAGGATGACACTTATGGGGCTCTGTGGATGACACTTATGTCATCCACAGATCCCCATAAGTGTCATCTACAGATCCCCCATCAGATGGATAAGTGTGGAGAGAGGAGGCGGGAACACTCATGGCGGGGCCCGGTGCAGTGACTCTACTCTAATACACCGGGCCCCGCAACTGTTAAACATTCAATCTGACTCTATATCTAATTGTACGGTACTTACTGTAGTACCGGAGGTATAACATTAAGACGGCGCAGACCGGCATCTCCCTCGGTCATGCGCCGCCTGTCTCAGCTCCCTCCTGATGCGCTGCCTGCCCCAGCTCCCTCCTCATGCGCCGCCTGCCCCAGCTCCCTCCTCATGCGCCGCCTGCCCCAGCTCCCTCCTCATGCGCCGCCTGCCTGCTTATCTCACTTTATGAATGAACAGGCAAGCGGCGCATGACAGAGTGAGCTGGGGCAGGCGCCGCATGACAGAGGGAGCTGGGACAGGCGGCGCATGAGGAGGGAGCTGCGGCAGGCGCTGCGCCGTCTTAATGTTATACATTCGGTATGTAAAAACATGGCTTCTTAACATTATATCGGCGTATAACACGCATACATCATTTGCCCCCTATTTTCAGGGGGAAAAAGTGCGTGTTATACGCCGATAAATACGGTATATATATATATATATATATATATATATATAGGAATATTAAAGGGGTTGACCATAGAAGGTTACTGCTTTAATTTATAAGAGCTGTTATCTGATAGCATTATCATATTCTAGTTTAGACAATGCTTCCCTATTGCCCTATTCCTTATCTCCAGGTTCTATGGCTTGAAGGGCCCGGGGGATCCCTATACCAATAGAAGGGCACTAGTTCTATACATGGCATACAACACTTGGAAGCTTCAAGCTATTCTGGCAAAAAACCTTGATGTAAATAGCTGCAATTTACCAACTGTTGGGTCTCAGTGTCTTGATGGTCTATCTCCTCTCCCAGTAGTTGGGTCATCTTTTTCCAGAGTTGGTAAAGTTCATCCTTTTTGATGTCTTCATCCTCCTTCATCTTGATCAGCTGTTGCCATGTACGTGCAGCCTGCCATGAAAAGTTATTGCAACACCGATGCGTCAAGAGCCACAGTGAAGAAAGCTTGAATAATTTAGTTGTATTAGATACTTAGAAAGCTTCTCATCAGATTAGTAGGGACACTATTGAAAATGTAAATACATAACCAGGGTTGATAATCTAACTAAAGGGGATGTCGCACTGCCGAAAGCGCCATATCTTCCACTGTTTGCCAGGCACAGCACCATGCATTTGGTAGTGGGTTTGACTGGCATTGTAGCTCAGTCCGACTAGAATATGTCTGAACTGCAGCCACGACCAAACATACAATGCTGTGCTACACACAAGGGAGGCAGCACCTGCTGGCAGGATAGACATCAATATTACAGTCCCTGTAAATGTCTCAGAAAACCCCTTTCCTTATTTCTTGCTTTTTCATCTTCTTCCCTCTACTCTTCCCCAAAGACTCATTCAGACGAGGGATTTTTGCGATTTTTTTTGCTGTCAAAGCCTAGAACGGACAGGACACAGACTAAGCACAAAGTGGGCCAATCCACGTGCCTGATTTCCTTCAAGGACCATTGTTTCATGCAGAGAACACGGCAGCACGCAGTATTTGGTCCGATTCTCATGCTAGTATTTCCTGTGGAAAAAAAAACGGGCAGCAAACGGATACTACCCATATGTGATCTGTTTTTCACTGATGGATGCTAGGAGATGATGGTGGACAGTCTTCAGCTTTTTGATGGACGTAAAAAACCAGAAGACATACTGATGTTATACAGAACATGGAATGTGTTCGGAGACCAAACTGATTGAACATGGAAGGAAAGTGGTCAGTTTTTTAGCAGACATGGGTGAGTTTTACATGATTCGCCTGATATGAGCCCTAAATGTACAGTTACATGTTACATTTTGTAACCTCACCAAATAGTTATAGCTATAGGGGAGGAGACCAGATCTCTGCAATGGGCCATAGCCCACGTCTCATTCAATCTCATCAATACATTTCAACTATAAATAATCCTCAGAATAAGTATATAAGGTTACCTGTAGATAATTCTTCTCCTGCTGATACAGCTCTACCAACTTTTTACAAACTTCACACCACTTCTGCTTGTCAGAACTGGAAGAACAAGTAATGAGTTTATAAAGGGATTACAGAATGCCAATTAAACAACTAAGCATACATAAGTATTTTTACACAGTGACCCGTCTAAGGTGCTGATCTGCTGACTTGTCTTCTCCAGGCATTTCCTGTGTGTCAAGCCGAACCAGGATGAGAAGCACAGCAGGAACCCAGTAAGTGTCTCAACAGAGCATCGGGGGATCAGTGAGGCCTCTTTCACATGTCGCAGGTGCGTTGCGCGATTTTTCCATGCGAGTGCAAAGCGTTTTACTGCGCGTTTGGTACCCAGACCCAAACCCAAATTTCTTCACAGAAGTTCGGGTTTTGGTTAGGTGTTGTGTAGATTTTATTATTTTCCCTTATAACATGGCTATAAGGGAAAATATTAGCATTCTTAATACAGGATGCTTAGTAAAATATGGATGGAGGGGTTAAAAAATAAAACAATTAAACTCACCTCATCCACTTGTTCGCGCAGCCCGGCTTGTCTTCTTTCTTCTTCGAGGACCTGGGAGGAAAAAGGACATTTGGTGACGTCACAGGGCTCATCCCATGGTCCATCACCATGGTGATGGACCATGTGATGAGCGCAGTGATGTCACCAAAGGTCACCAAAGGTCCTTTTCTCCCAGATCCTCAAAGAAGAAGAAAGAAGACAAGCCGGGCTGCGCGAACAAGCGGATGAGGCGAGTTTAATTTTTAGTTTATTTTTTTAACCCCTCCATCCCTAATTTACTTAGCATTCTGTATCAAGAATGCTATTATTTTCCTTTATAGCCATGTTACAAAGGAAAATAATAAAGATCTGGTCCCTATCCCGATCATCACCTAGCAACCATGTGTAAAAATCACACCGCATCCGCACTTGCTTGCGATTTTCACGCAGCCCCATTCACTTCTATGGGGCCTGCGTTGCGTGAAAAACGCAAAAATATAAAGCTTGCTGCAATTTTTACGCAACGCACAAGTGATGCGTGAAAATCACCGCTCATGTGCACAGCCCCATTGAAGTGAATGGGTCCAAATTCAGTGCGGGTGCAATGCGTGGAATTCTCGCCCGTGTGAAAGGGGCCTAAGGGATGGTATCGATTTTTACATTTTTTTACATGCTAAAAAAATAAATAAAAAATTGTCCCACTGGACAACCCCTTTAAATAACATCTCTATAGGGTTACATGTGGTCTCAACCAGGTAGTATAGCAACACCATACACACAGATAAGGCACTGAATGTCCTTATTTTACTCCTTGGTCTCTGAGGAAAGGGGTTGAGCTCCATCTCTTCCTGGAGACTGTACCATTGATAGTTTCTGAACATGCTACGTGTGCCATAAAGCATGCATAGCATACTGCACCATCTATACAGCCAATACCTGAAGGGTATTCCTTCAAAATGCTCTTACCTGAGGGAAGCAGCAGGTGTCTGTCTGCTCAGGAAAGGGCGCAGTTCAATCGCTGCCCACCCGACCCGGGCTTCTAATCAGAAAATCAATTCGCTGGATTCTACATCGTCCTGAATTTTGTAGGCCAAAAGCCCAAAGTCTGATAGTGGACGAGCATGACACCATGTGGATCGAAAATGTGCACAAAGAGCTTTTAATTTTCACATAGTAAGTGTAGCAGTGATACAGTTTACATGTATTAATGTTTCTAGTGTTTGCATGTGTCTTTGCACATGGCAGTGTGCTGCTACTTGTAGTCCTTGTTTGCTTTCGCATTGCAGCCATTGTAGAGTGCACTGGATGCCTGAAGGTTCTGGCATAACTTTAATTTTTTGAAGGGCGGAGGAACCGGACTTCCCTGCAGCTTCTGAACTGCATCACTGGAATATCCCAGCTTGTCAAGGAAGCAGTTCTATAGCAATGAACGGTGGTAATGATTGAGCCCCTCAACCTCAGACAGGTTCCAGGAAGAGCGGCAGTACTCCTTCCCCTCTGGAGAAATCAGGAAGTAAAGGCTGCACACAGCAGTCTCCCTCTGCTACATGTAGTGTCCATTTACATCCTCCCTTCCATTCTGTCTTCCAGAGAAAACCTCTTATAAGGGCTCATGCACACGACTGCTGGTGTTTTGCGATCCGCAAATTGCAGATCTGCAAAACACGGATACCGGCCGTGTGTATTCCACATTTTACAAAATGCCCGGCCATTAATAGAACAGTCCTATCCTTGTCCGTAATGCAGACCACACAGAGTGCTGTCTGCATCTTTCGCGGCCCCATTGAAGTGAATCTGCATGCATTTGGCCCCCAAAAAAATTGCTGATCGGATGAGGACCGAAGATACATTTGTGTGCATGAGCCCTAAAAAGAAGACCGCTTCTCAGGTACAGATGGTATCGCCAGAAAACACATTTCCCCTGCAAATGAATGGACTCTGATTTAATGTATGGACACAATAGGACCACCATACCAGCAGTCACTCTAAGGGTACATTCATACGACCGTGTGTAATCCTTTCTGTTTTGCGGTCCGCAAATAATGCAACCGTGTGTCCACATTTTGCGGACAAATGACTTCCGTTTGTGTTCCGTATGTCTTCCATTTTTTACGATCCGCAAAAAAATGGTAGAAAAAAGAAAAAAAAAAATGAATTAAGGCCTTCAAAAATATGGAAACGGATGACATACGGAAACCATTCCGTATGTCATCCGCAATTTTTGGATCTATTGACTTGAATGGGGCTGCAGACCGATCTGTGTGGACAATAGTAGGACAAGCTTCATATTTTGGCGGACTAGAAATACGGAAACACGGATGCGGACAACATACTGAACATTGTCCGCACATTTTATTCACCCATATAAATTAATGGATCCGCATCTAGTCCGCAAGATGCGGATAAAATTATACGGACGTGTACCCTTACAGAGAGTCTCTTCATTCAAGCTCATAGAAGGGAGTCCCAAATGGGGACACGAGAGGAGATATGGGCACATGACAACCCATTTCTGCAAGGTAATTCTGCCTATCTAGTATCCACACGTGCAACTCCGTCACTAGTGAAGTGGGATGACCTGTGCACTTATATTCAGCGGAAAACAGCACGAAGCACAACATGTTCATTTGCTTTTATAAAAAGCATGAATATGGTCCCTGCCTTAATTGTTCCTTTATACTAAATGTCCTGTAGTTCGGAAGATGGCTAATAATATATATGCCGCCATCACCTCACACTGAGAAAGAAGGAACAGAACATAAGGAGAGAGCTTTTAAAATAATTACATAGGAAGATGAATGAAATTACTTCCTACGTGCTAATAGCGGTCAAACTGTCCTCACAGCGGCTTCTGTACCTAAAAGTCAATTTACAAGTAGGTCACCATTATTAACCTCTGAAGGCCTGGGTTTCAGCCTTAAAGGGCTTTTAAATTCTGGCAGCTGGACCTGTGGAGACAAGCATTCAGGCACATACGTGGGGGTCATGTCTGACACCAATGGTGACGTGTCCCCCAAGCAGCACGTCACTGGGTCCTTATGTTTTACTGCTTTAGCACAATAAAGACACTTTTCGATTGAACTGTGTGATGGCTTGTTTTTTCTGCAAGACAAGCTGTAGTTTTCATGGTCACCATTTTGGGTTATATACAACTTTTTGCTTACTTTGGGAGGTGATAAAAGCTAAATCAGCCATTCTGGCGTCATTTTTACTGTTCTATGTTAAATAAATAATATGTATTTCAGTGTGTTGTAGCCGTTCGAGTAATACATCTTTTTAGGTTGACCTATCACATCCGATAATCTTAAGGCCCCTTTACATGGAGCAATTTACCCGGCGATTGTCGGGAGGGAAAGCGTGCCTGCTCATCAGTGGAAGAGACAGCTGCTATTATATGAAGCGATCTCCCCTACAGTATGGGGAGGAGTGATCGTCAATGGCATCGCTCGTCCCCATACAGACTCACTGTTGCCGGCTGGACGATTTGCTGCAGGCAAACAATGATTTTTGTGACCACATGAATGATGCGATTCCCCGATGAACTAACGTAATTAGACAGCATGCTGAAAGATCTGGATTGCCTGATGAATGATCGTGCAATCGGTGGCAGTATTACACTGCAAGAAGATCGTTCACACAAATGCTCATTGGCAATTATTGGGCAGAAAATCTGCCCATCTAATACACCCTTAATTCTGTAAATGGGGGATGTGCTGTCGACGATGAGAACAGGTTTGAACAAGCCATCATCCTGTGTGGGCAGGGTAATCAGGACTCCTACTGTGCCTCCTAGGAGTCCTGTCAGAGTTTACCCTGCTTTTTACTAAAGGCCCCTTTACACTGCCTGATATTTGTGCTAATGAGTGTTCATACGTTTAAAGGGGCCACCTTCTGCCAGCAAAAACATGTAAACAGCCTCTTCTGCCAGCAAAAACTATTCTGTATGGGGATGAGTGATGGCATTAGCTATCGCTCCTGCTCAGACTGTGGAGGAGATCGCTGCATGTAAATGTAGCTTACTCCTTCACTGACGAGCAGGTGATTGTCAGGAAGGAGCGCTTCCTCTCCGACAATCGTCTGCTTCATCAGGCAGTGTAAAGGGGCCTTCTGCGTCACTAGACTATGAGATCTTTCATTATAGGACTGCTTCTTTGTGAACGTTCTCTTTACAAAGACATTGTGGAACATGTTTCAGTGTAATTATATTCCTGCCAGAAAGAAAACTGAACGATCCCAGTAAAAATACTAAGGCCTTATAATTAGATTAATAAAAACCTATAAGTACCACATACCATACATACTTTATAAAGCACAGAGCCTCTTGTCTCTTTCTCCCCTAACACTGTGCCATTAATGACCTGAAATGCAACAAACGCTCATTCACGTCAATGAGGCTGTATTGCAATTCTCCATAGAGTGTTTGATTCGCTGCGCCACTATGTCAGTGAAAAGGAAAAAGGGCGGCAGACCCTTTGATCCCAGCTGGAGTTAGACTTCATCAATGTCAGGGTTGAGAACACCTCAAATCTTACAGGGATAGTCTGAGAGGAGGACAATGAGGATAATGATTAGCTGTAGTAGTCACAGGCACATCACCGCTGCAGTCCGTAAACAAGCAGCGGCAAGAAGACAGGCGGCACAGAGAAGGACTCCAGAGAAAAAGGTAAGTACACCATCAGTTATTATTTTTACACCACCTGGGTGACTTGTCTGACATTTTTTATTATATCAGACAATCCCTTTAAATAAAACAAGGCATACAAGTTATAGACATTCTTATGAACTTACCTTTTGTAAAGTTCCAATAGTTGTTGATACACATTTGGCAAATCTTCCTTAAAATCCTTTTGGTTGACCTTCTCATACAGGTTTACCAACCCCTAAAAAAGTCCAATAAATATAGGTTAAAACAATACACAAACAAATGACTTGGAATATGTAACTCTACTGTACGTGTTTATAAGATCTACCATGCTTGTGATTTCCAGAGTTATAAGATAGAATAACGTTTCCTCTTCCCAAGGGCTTGTTCACACGACCGTATGGCTTTTACAGTGTTTTGCAGGCCGTTTTTAACGGATACGTTTTTCCGGTTCCATTCCGTTTTTCCGTTCCATTTTTCCGTATGGCATATACAGTAATTACATAGAAAAAATTGGGCTAGGCATAAAATGTTCTATAGATGGTTCCGCAAAAACGGAACGGATATGGAAGACATACGGAGTACATTCCGTATGTGTTCCTTTTATTTGCGGACCCATTGACTTGAATGGAGCCACGGAAGGTGATTTGCGGGCAATAATAGGACATGTTCTATCTTTGAACGGAAAAACGGAATGCATACGGAGTACATTCAGTTTTTTTTTTTTTGCGGAACCATTGAAATGAATGGTTCCGTATACAGAACTCAAAAAACGGCCTGTATACGGAATGCAAAAAACTTGTGTGAATGAGCCCTGACTGTAATGAAACTACTGATGGCTCCAGATAAATCACAGTAATCTTCACTTAAAAATAACAGCGATTACTGAATTTTAAGGGGGTTGCTCAGAGGTAGGAAGAGATGGTTGCATTCATGCAGAAACATCCCCAGCTCTGTCTATAGGTTGTGTATTGCAGCTCAATTTCATTAATGTGAATGGGGATAAACTGCAATACCACCAACCTGTGGACAGGTGTGGCACTGTTTTAAGAAGAAAGCAGACATGCTTTTCTAATACCGGACAACTACTTTAACGGAGACTACATACTAATTGTTATTAGGCTCTTACTCAAAGAAGTTCTTTACCTAGTTTTCCCATGGCAGGCATGCCAGGTCTCTAACATGCCATTTGTTTGCTTATATAGCCTTGATAAAATGTTAATGAAATTTGTTTTAGGAGGGGGTACTCCACTTAAAGGGGTTGTCTGAGATTGTAAAAGTGAGGATGGGTCATCACTAGTTGATCGGCGGGGGTCCAACACCCAGCACTCCTGCCAATAAGCTGTTCTTCAGTAGCTCTAGCACCAGAAGTTGGTAATTGAGTTACACAGGTACAGAGCTGTGTAATTCGAGTGCCAACTTTCATCACCGGAGCTGATTGGCAGAGGTGCAGGATGTTGGACCACGGCTGATCAGACAGTGATTGCCAATACTAAAGATAGGACGTCACTTGTAACATCCTGGACAGTATTCCAAAAAATAGGACAATAGTACGCTTACTAATATCACCTTTTTAAAAGTTGTGTTTCTGTGCCAGAGGAAACAAATATATTCCTACTGGAAGTGTTCTGTCATTTTATCCATAAAATGCCAGTCACGTGATGGAATACATGAACACTTTCCCCATTTGGGTAACAGCGCAAGAACAGATATCGGCTTCCTCCAAGTATCCAGCGCATGACGTTTGTGTGCCATAATGAATAGGCAAACTTATATCAAGCCTTCATGAATATGTGCTGGTAATCTTTCCTCCTCCTGTGGGATAGTGAAGGAGGATGGGATTTGTAGTTTTCAGTAGAGAAATGTATTGTCTGCTTACAAATCCCACAAGCACTCTGACAAGCCAAAACGACAGTGAGTACTGATAAGTCAGCTTTATGTCCTGAAATGATGGCCTCTGTGCACTATTTTTTTTAAACGTAGGTAAGTGCTGGCTGTCCCCTTTAAAAAACACTGCTATACCTGACAGTATTATTACAAGAATGAGCTTAAAATGGTTCTCTGGGCTACAGATATTGATGACCTGTCTTCAAGTTAGGTCATGAATATTAGATTTTAGAGGGTCCGACACCCAGCACTCCCGCAGTTGCCCAGGTGTTTAAAGAGCTGGAAAAGACAGCTCAGTACACTATGTAGTGGCTGTGTCGGGGTACTATCATTCTGGGGGCTAATCTGCAGTATGCTGGCACTGTGTATGGAGTCTTCTGCTTCTTCTATGTACACTGTATAGTTTCTGGTTCTGTGGTTGCCCAAAACAGCTGATCTGTAGTGGTGCTGGGAGTCGGACCCCACCGATCTGATATTGATGACCCATCCTGAGGACGGGTCATCAATATCTGTAGCCTGTACCACCCCTTTAATGCAACAGTGATAGATAAAGCTGTGGTTTACCTTGTGCCAAGCCTCTTTGCACCTTCCCTACTAAGGACCTGAGTACTCACACACTGTTTTACTTTGGGTGTTCTGGCTGACAACTTTAAAAATTGTTGTTTTGCAGTAAGTATCTAGCAAGCAGAAGCAGACTAGGAGACAGAACTGAGATCCCAGCATACTACTTGCAGGATAACAGCCTTATAAACTATGTTACTGATCCAGCATTGATCTGAACAGCTGACAAGGGAACCTGTCAGGTTAAACATGGTGTCTGAGCTGCAGGCAGCATGTACTAGAGCAGAAGGAACTGAGCAGATTGATATATAGTTTGATGGGGGAAAAAATCTGTAAAACCTTGTATTTTATTCATTTATATCTCTGCTCATTCTGGGCTGTGAAGTCCAGGAGGCGGTCCTATCAGTGATGACAGCCTTCCCTCTATGACTGTGTATACAGAGACAGCTGTCAATCACTGTAGGACCGCCCCCTGGACTTCACAGCCCAGAATGAGCAGGAATATAAATGTATACATTACAAGTTTTACTGAATCTTTTACCACAAAACTATAGAACAATCTGCTCAGCTCCTCCTGCTCTACAACAGGCTACCTGAAGATTATTTAGGATTTTCATGGTGAAAGATTCCCTTTAAAGACGAACAGTACTGAATATACCAAATCATTCCCAAAGAAATTACACTCACACAGAGTACTGCTGCCTCACTAATGGCTCTCTCTATGCAGCAATTATGCTCCTAATTTTCCTATCTGATGACTTCAAGAATCCTTATGATAGAAGTGTCCATCAGATCTTCTGCCATGAATTTTCAAACTAACAATTAGCCTTTGATATCAGTAGCGCAAGTCAACAATAAAATGAAGTGAATGGACTATCCAGAACATCCGATGTGATCATAAATAGCGTCACACAGAACCTAGGGTCATTTGGGATAATGCATGGAACATGTTGCTCTGCAGGTGAGATATTATAGAATAGAGCTGCTGACAGCCTTGAAATACTGAACTGTGTTCTACAAAACGATTCCGTATTTCTGTAGTGTACTGACCTTTTTAATAAAGACAAGGGACATATCTGGACTGTTGGTTGTTTTCTTTTTTCGTTTGCCTACTAAATGCAAAACGAATCAACTTTCTAAATAACCTTTATTGAAAATGTCCTACCATTTTGTGGTAGAGTCTGTGTAACTCCTTCACATAGCTGTTACCTCTGAAATAGATTCAACAGCACATTTATCCTAGCTGCTGTCAGCTCTCTCCTTCCCTCTCTCAGTTTTAAAGCTGCAGGAAGGAGGGGGACAGGGAGTACAGAGTGGGGGGGGGGAACCACACACAAAGCAGTCTGAAGAAGGAGGGGGTATACATAGAATAGGAATGAGTGCAAACAGAAAGGAGAGAGCCTACGGCAGATAGTCGGGTGGGAGAGGAAGACGACATTCAGAGTACAGAGTACATCTCTTGCGGTCTATATAAGGAGAAAGCAGTCTAGGAATGAAGCTATGCCAACACATCACAGATAGTGAAAGCAGCAGCATCCTGGACACACAGACATTACATCCATCATGTATTACTGGGAAGGACACAACCACAGACGAAAAGCCTGACACTAGAAGAGTGTCATAAACTGCATATAAGGGGGTCTGAAAATGAATGAAGGAGTGAAGATACAAAAGTGAAATTTAGTGCAGCTTTTTAGCTTAAAGGGGTTCTACGGGAATTTAGAAAATGTAAATACTTAAATATTATTTTATAATAAATATATTCACAAAAACCTTTCATTAGTTATAATGGATCATTCTGTCTGGGGAGCAATCATCAGGAGAAACAAAATGGCCGCTGTCCCATTAGTTCACACAAAACCTGTCCTAATCACACAGCAGGACAAGTTACTTCACAACACTGAGGTAAAGAGCTGCCTCATCCTCCTCTCTGCTCTGCTTGTCAGGGGCTATGATCCTGAATACAGGTGAATCTCTGTAGGAATGGAGTTCATGAGGAGACATGAAGTACATAGAGGAAGGTGAGGTGTGGCAAATGAGCAGCAGCACTTGAAAGCAGTCTTCATTACCAGAGCCCCACATTACCAGAGTCTGTCCTGTCCGTCCTCTTTGTACTTTATGTCTCCTCATGAATCAAATTCCCCAGAGATACAGTAAGCTAATCCCTGACAAGCACAGCAGAGAGGAGGGTGAGGCAGCTCTTTAAATATCAGCCTCTGTCCCATTTTCCTGTATTCTGTCTGTGATTGCCCCAGCAGCTCTTCCTCTGTATCTGTAGGGCAGCATGTTCCAACCCATGGGACTGCTTTCAAATTCCCTCCATAACCAATCCCATACTCTACCTGCCAGGCCAACAACTGTTCTGGTTCAATCTCTGTAGCCTTCTTGTAGGCAGCATAGGACTGGTCTGGTTGCTCCAGCTCAGAAGCGGCCAATCCAATGAAAACCCAGGCATTGTAGTTATTTTTTTCCAGCTTCAGCACCGCCTATATATGAAAAAATAACAAAGACAAACTGATTGTAATATCTGTGGAAATTTCCAAGACCCTGCCACATTTTTACTAATGTATCTGCTCCTAAAATCTGTCTAGAAAGTGACTTTTAACATTTTTAAAAAATTTGGTTAAAAAGCAGGAGTGGGTGTGACTCCATGGGAAAGGGCGTGGCCTAAGATAATACTTTTTTTGCGCCAAAACTGCACAAAAATTCTGCATTAAAGGGAACCTGTCATCACCTTTGTGCTGCCCATACTAACAGCAGAATAAAGTAGAGACAGGTCAGGTGATTTCAGCGGTCTGTCATTTATAAAGTTAAAAGTAAGTGGTTGCCGAGAACCAACATCACAACCATTGCAGACTGGGCCTGGAAAAGAGTCACGGCCACCTCAGAAGAGTCATGGTTATTCATGAATTCCTGCTCTCCCGTCCACCTGCTGATGACTGACAGTCTTCTACCTAGTTTTCTCTCTTTCTCTGTAGTAGAAAACTGCCAATCATCAGCAGATGGGCGAGGAGAGCAGGAGATTATGAATAACCAGGACTCTTCTCAGGTAGATTTGACTCTTTTCAAGGCCTGGGCTGCAATGATTATGATGCCGGTTCTCGACAACCACTTACTTTTAGCTCATGAGTGACACATTACTGAAATCTGCATTTCTGTCACTATTTTATTCTGCCCTCAGTGAGGTCAGCGAAAAGTTGATGACAGGTTCCCTTTAAATTCTGTTTTAAACTAAACCAAAAATGTCTATCCTTGCAGTAAACTTAGCACACAGCCTGAGATAAATCTGTTGCAGGTCTTGACAGCTTACGGTTACACCATCTACAGGTTTAGTAAATCTGCCTCTCTGCGTTTTGTAGCCAGAATTCTGTCAATGGTTCAGACTGGTGTACAAGAGGATCCTCCGGTGGGCCCAGGCTCTGAATCTATAGAGGGCCCCCCCCTGAAGGTCCAGAATAAAAAAACCTTTGGAACGGCCTTTGGAGATAATCACTGGCCACTAGGGTTTATTTCATTGATTCAGAACCTATTCAACTCTATTGATGATATAAGGGTTTGTCCCCAAGTATAATTTCCTCTGGTGGGACCAAGTAACCCCACTGTAAAAGAGGTTGTATGACCTGCAAGGCAAACATGGGAAACATCTGAAGAAAGATCCTTAAGCTTTAAGGGGTTGTCCAATTTCAGGATGAAACAGAACAACCTCCCGATCAACTGCAATAAAGATTGAGTAAGTACTTACCTGACCGATCCTGTACTGCTGTGGTTCTCCCGGCTGGGCTCCATTTAAACAGCTGCAGTGGTAACATCATGTTTACAACACATGCAGATAGTTACTGGCCTCAGCGGTGCACCCAAAGTGGCCTGTGATTGGCTGCAGTGGTCATGTGCTGTCAAAGTGATGTCACCACTGCAGCCGGGTTAATACAGCCGGGCAGGGAGAACCTCAGCAGCAGTGCGGGATCTGTTAGGTAAGTACTTTAGTGCAGATTGATTCGGAGGGCTGTTCAGTTTGACCCTGAAAATAGACAACCCTTTTAACAGTATCTCCTATAATAACACTGTTTCTATGTCTATTTACTCACAACTAATATCTGATAGTTACATCTTACAGCCTTATTAAATCTCTCTTCATTGTAAATCATTGTTCATGTGGGAAGATGTTTTCTTTTGCATTTGTATCGCTCCCACTATACACATGCACACTTGCTCCAGCTAAGCATACATGTGTTTTGAATGTGGAGATGACAGTATGCCACGTGAAGAAAAAGATTGGGCATACTGAAATCCTACAGCTCAATCTTTCTTCCTTCCCCACTCTACGACTGTGGGAGAGTGTAAAGGCCGTCATACATTAAATGGTCAGTCACCTCCAAAAACTGGGTTCAAACAACATTAATCTAATGTGGACGGCCAACTTCACACCTGTTTCATACAGAAAACTGCATGTAATGTACAGCAAACAAAAACACTATACATACAATGTACATTTCTTCCAATACAGGTGTGTTTGGTGTGGACTCTGAACACTTAAAACCCACCATTGGCGCAATAGCTGACACTATCAGGTGGTGCC
The DNA here is from genome assembly GCF_014858855.1 of Bufo gargarizans. Taxonomy (NCBI): domain Eukaryota; kingdom Metazoa; phylum Chordata; class Amphibia; order Anura; family Bufonidae; genus Bufo; species Bufo gargarizans. Next base: position 637,231,604 of record NC_058080.1, on the reverse strand, counting down.
AGTGCAATGCCTCTCACCTTACAGTGCTTCAGAGCTTCTTTGTATTCCTTATTCCGGATGGCATCCCTGGCACTCTTCAGTGCAGCCTTCACTTCTTTACTTGACATAGTGACTAAGGAGACACAGAGGAACAACAGTGATTTATACTGACACTTGGCTGCAATTTACACAAAAAAGGGGATCCGATGCCTTTATGACAACCTCTTGGAGAGACACTGACGGTCTGCTGGTTGCTGTGGGTCCAGAAGCTTTATGCTGCGTCCACATAGGACCCGATCAGCATCAAAATCCAAGCTGTTGTGGATTTTGTGGCAGATCTGCTATGGAAATCATGGGTGAAATCCGCAGTGTACCGCAGGTCAATTTATGCAGACTGTGGGTGACATATCCTAATATCTGATCCACGTTGCTGGTCCTGTAAACCATTGCAGGTTTGCCACACACCAGTCTACAGCGTGCACTGCAAGGGGTGAAATCTGCAGCAATTGTGCAGAAAATCCGCATTAGAAAATCCAGATATAACAGTCAGATTTTTGTGAAAGACAAACCTGTGGCATAAAATTAAGCTGTGTGTGAATCCCCCCTTAGGTCCCTTTCACACGAGCGAGTTTGAGCGTGAAGTGAACGCACCCGCACTGAATCCTGACCCATTAATTTCTACGGGTCTGTTTTTTCACGCATCAGTCCTGCGTTGCGTGAGGATCGCATCATCTTCTATATTCTGCGTTTTTCACATAGCCCTGGTCCCAAAAAAGTGAATGGGGCTTCAGTGAAAAACGCATTGCATCCTTATGTAGTCCGAGCATAGTGCGTTTTTCACTGATGGTTGCTAGGAGATGTTGTTTGTAAACCTTCCAATTTTTTTTTTTATTCGCGTGAAAAACGCATCAAAATGGATTGCACCTGCACAGAAAAAAACTGAACGCATTCGCAGACAAAACTGACTGCACTTGCTTGCAAAATGGTGCGAGTTTCACTGAACGTACCCCGAGCCAATCCGTAACGTTCGTGTGAACGGGGCCTTAGGCCTCTTTCACACGAGCATTATGGATTCTCTCAGGGTGCGTTTAGTGAAACTCGCACCATTTTGCAAGCAAGTGCAGTCAGTTTTGTCTGCATTAGCGTTTAGTGTTTCAGTTTTTTCCATGCGGGTACAATCCTTTTTGAAGCGTCTTTCATGCACCTGAAAGACCAGCCTCAAGAAAAATCGTCACGTCTTTTTTTTTTTTCATGGACACAGGAAAATAGTTGCCTATTTTTATGGATTGTCCTGAAATTTCTGGATGGTTGGCAGCCCTGACCCCAGACTGGCACTGGCTTATGGGGGCACGCAGGCTAGCATTGGTTTACTAAAGCACTTCATGTCTGGCACTGGTTTATGGTGGGCACTCTCAGGTTGGCACTGGTTTATGAAGGATACCAGTTTATTTTTTTTGGGAGATCCCAATTTTTTTTTCTGTAACAAAAGTAACAATATAAAAAGTACAACCATATTAGTCAATTTAATCCCTTGATCCACCCATCCTAGCCTTACCTCCAATTATTTTGCGATGTGTCTCTAGAAAACTAGAAAAGAGGCCATAGAACAGGGGGAGGTGGAGAAATCCAGCATATGTATCTCAAACAGGAGAACAAAAAGACGAGTAATATGAGCCCCAAACTAGTATCTAAGGTTTCCATGCCAACCATATCTTCCATTTTTGTTCACTATTTCTTTGCATATGTAAGATATTTCCGTATATATTTTAACTTTATTCACTAAGTTTAGCCACATCTTTAAATTTGGGAAATTACAAGAGAACCACATTCTTGTGATCAGCAATCGGGCCAGAAAAATGATTCTGGTGAGGAGAGACGTTATATCTTTGTTGCAGTTCACCTCAGACATATCATTCAATAACAGTGATGGCCAGATCGCATGCGAAAACATGCGATCTGCAATCTTTTCTCACAAGTCCGGCGAGGCGCAGGTAAGTCCTTACCTGTGCCTGTGCGCGAGCCGGTCTGAAATAAAATGCGGTCACCGGGAGCAGGCAGTTCCGAGAACAGCCACTGGGGGCCTTCATCGGGCTAGTCTCAGAACTGCCTGCTCCCGGTGACCGCATTTGATTTCAGACCGGCTCCCTGCGCCTCACCGGACTTGTGAGAAAAGATGGCAGCCCGCATGTGTTTGCAGGCGAACAATGCGAATTGGCCATCACTGTTCAATAACCAACATTGTGGGGTCGACGGGATCGATACCCTCAGATTCTGCTTTATAAATTCAGAAACTGAGCTCCAATAATTACCTATCGCCAAACAGGACCAAAACAGGTGTAAAAAATCTGCATCCAGTGCACCACATCTTGGACAATTAGAAGTTTCCATATATCCACATTTATTTAGCCATCTCGGGGTAATATACAGTCTGTGTATAGTATAAGGATACCAGTTTATCGAGACACTCACAGGCTGGCACTGCTTTATGGGGGGGCACTCAGGCTGGCGCTTGTTTACTGAAGCACTCTCTGGCTGGCACTGCTTTATGGTAGGCACTCTCAGGTTGGCACTGGTTTACAAAGGATACCAGTTTATTGAGTTTGAGACACTCACAGGCTGGCACTGGTTTATGGGGGGGGGGGGCACTCAGGCTGGCACTTGTTTACTGAAGCACTTTCTGGCTGGCACTGCTTTATGGTGGGCACTCTCAGGTTGGCACTGGTTTACAAAGGATACCAGTTTATTACTTTATTGGAGACACAGGTTGGCACTGGTTTTTGGGTACACTCTCAGGCTGGCACTGGTTTATATGGGTGTTTTGGCTGTCGCTGGGTAGGTGTAGCCAGTATGTGAGGGTGCGGTTTATATGCAGAAAAATGTTCGAACTGCAGGTAAATAGGATGAGGAAAATGACAGCAGTCTGACACATGCCGCTCAGCTATAGTCCCCGCTCACACATATATCCAGCACATACACTGCTATATGGGTAAAGGCTAAACCTGCCACGTAGAGACTCCACTCACATCACAGGCTGCAGCGCAGATGTCACATCCACGAAGGCTTAAGGACCTTTGATGACGTATACAGCATGTGACCGGTCAGATCCATGTGAGGCGTTCTACTGGATCCCAGGCTGCTTCAGGACCTTTGATGATGTTCTGATCATGTGAACAATCACGTGCGTGGGAGGAGTCAACGCTGTTCATGTACGGTAGTGTCTATATTCCATGCGCCGTAAGGACCTTGTAACGTCACGGGTGCATGGACCTTGTGACCTCACATGACATTCAAATTTGAAAGTTATTGTTTTGGTATTAGATTACTAATCTTTATTACCACAACACATAGGAAGTGGATATTACCCAGCTGCTACATTCCGCGGCTGCTTCAAACCGACTTCACGTTAGGATGTCACGTGGCCCTGTGACGTCACAAGGCCCTTGCGGCGCATGGAGTTTAGGCATAAAGGTTATTTTTATAGGAGTTTAGGCACAACAGTTACTTATGAATATGAGCGGGTGGCATTGTGGAGCTTTGTCATGTGCGCCCTTTTTATTGTGATTATTGTACTGGATAACACAGCACCGCTATGTATAGAATAGTAGGGCTGTGTGTGCAGTGAACACGTGTAAAGTGCAGGTAGCAGGGTTGTGGAGGTCGCTGCGAGCGTGTGCATGTTATCATGGATGTAGCAGAGCCGTATATCATTTTAATTATAGAGCATGTGCCACAATAAGGGTGAAACTCATCAAAGATTATCTTTCTAATATTGCCTGGCGAAAATGAGAACTCCCACGCGGGAGACTGGATTAACCCTTTCAGAACCAAGTGATTTTGCGTTACCAGTTTTTCCTCCTAAAAGCAACTTTTTTATTTTCCCGTTCACATAGGGCTTGTTATTTTGCAGGACAAGTTGCACCTTCTAATGGCAATGGTATCCTCTTGGTCTATCAATATTTTATTATGGTATTACTATTAATATAACATTTTAACATTCTATTATGGTATTACTATTATTTATTATTATTATTTTTACATAACTGTCATTATGCAAAATAGGTCATGATGATTTTTGAATATGTTGTCAAAAACACTGGTTTATTGCACCTTATCCTTTTAGCCCAGGCTCTTTTACCCCTTTGGCAGACTTTGATGCGTTCCGCAGTGGAACACATGAACAATTTTCAGCTTCCCTCCCTTCTCCTACTCGCAATTGTTTATTTATTTATTATTTTAAACCTTTAACGTTTCTTTTTCAATTCTTATATATAATGAAATAAAAAGGCTTTTGGTTACTCCTATGGCCCCGCTTTGCCTGGTGAATAGGGGAAACTTGCGTACATGCGTTCCACTGTGGAACGCATAACTGAAGATATATTGTAGAGCCAGCCAATGCCATCCCCAATATCTTCCGTCCACCCAGAGTGGATAGAACCTCTCCAACTAGTTGTAGTTTAGCGCTCTTCGGGCCTATCGATACCGGAAGCGCTCATTGCGCTCCACTCTGGAACGCATAATACCGGAAGTATTGTGCATCTTGACTACACTGCCGGTGTACCGTTACATTACCCTACTTCGTGAGATTTCCCTACCTCCATACTACCGGTCGCACAGCTAATGAGGTGAGGAGGCGTTCCTGAGTTTTGACGATCTGCGCATGCGCAGACGGACAATTTAGGGAAAATCTCAGCGGAGTTCAGCTGCACACCGGTACACTACGCATGCGCCGGAGAGCCTCAGTAGGGAAATATTACGGCCCAGTGTGCAAGCGCAGCTAACTCCAGAAGATCCCTCCGATCTCCGCGCCTGCGCAGTGTGGGGGTAGGGCGATCTCATGGGCATATTTTCTGTTGGTGAAGTGGGTACAGTTCACACAGGTGAAAGCATTTCTTTTGATTGGACCGCGCTGCCTCAGAAGTCACAGGAAATCCACAATCGAAGCGAGCAAGATAATCACGGACATGGGGAAGCAAACAGGCCAGTCTCCTCTCCTTTCCAAGCTTCTATGGAACACCACAATTGCATCCAATAGTGAAGTACCGTCATACAGATTGGAGTAGAAAATGGTTTTATTATACTCACAATGTACAAGTATATACAGGCAGTATACAATGGATCAATCACCCGACCCGGGTTTCGCTCAGTCGAGCTTCGTCAGGGTGTATTCTAGTAGGGTAATGTAACGTTACAAATTTTGATCAGAAGCTGGATTTCCTGCTGCCATCATTTCTACAATTCTAGAAGCGAATCTGGCCCGGGGGGGGGGGGGGGGGGGTGGGATCTGTCTGAAGGTGTCTTGAGTTTTATCCTACAGACAACCTCCCCAGTAAAGTGAGTTTCAACTATTAGGCCCCTTTCACATGGGCGAGAATGAACGCATTGCACCCGCACTGAATCCGGACCCATTCATCTCTATGGGGCTGTGCAGATGAGCAGTGATTTTCACACGTCACTTGTGCGTTGTGTGACAATCGCAGCATGTTCTATATTCTGCGTTTTTCACGCAACGCAGGCCCCATAGAAATTAATGGGGCTGCATGAAAATCGCAAGCAAGTGCAGATGCAATGCGATTTTCACTGATGGTTGCTAGGAGATGATGTTAGTAAATTGATTAAAGTCAATTTACTGTATTATTTTCCATTATAACATGGTTATAAGGGAAAATAATAGCATTCGTAATACAGAATGCTAAGTAAAATGTTGCTTGAGGGGTTAAAAAAAAAATATATATTAACTCACCTCATCCACTTGATCGCGCATCCGGAATCGTCTTCTTTCTTCTTCTTTGAGGACCTTTGATGACGTAATCGCGCTTACCACGGGGTGAGCGCGGTGACGCCAGCACAGGTCCTGCTGAATGAAGATAGAATAACATAATAATAATAACACCTACACAACACCGAACCCAAACCCGAACTTCAGTAAAGAAGTCCGGGTTCGGTTCTGGGTACCACATTCAGTTTTTTATCACGCGCGTGCAAAACACATTGCACCCGCGCAATAAAAACTGAACAACGTAATTGCAGTCAAAACGGACTAAAATTGTGTGTGCACTCGCGCGGGTTCCCCGCAATGCACCCGGGACGCCTGTCTGAAAGAGGCCTTACCTTTGCATTTGTTTTTATTATTGTATTTAATATTTTTAGTTCCACGTTTGACCGATTAATATTATATATTTTTTATATATTCTATGTTACTTTACCTACTTTCTACCATTGGCTATTTTTTGTTTTCTACTCGGCCACACCACTGGCCTTGACTCATTATATCCTACAATCATCACCTTTAATTCCTCTATAAGATCATACTAATACCTAAGGATCACATTAGCATCCATCTTTCATACACTACCCCTGGTACTACGTAATTCATTCTGGTAAACTTTGGGAGTGGCGCCTATCTGTGAGTTACAATTATGGCAAATTGGAGAGGATACGAGCTCTACACTTTTCTCAGAGCTTAAAGGGGTTGTCTTATCTCAGACAATGGGAACATATCGCTAGGATATGCCCCCATTGTCTTATAAGTGCGGGTCCCACCGATGTTGAGAACGGAGCACCGCAAGGTGGTGGCTGGAGGACTCCTGTCCGGCCACCACCAAGCCGGCTCCCCATAGAAGTGAAAGGGAGCGTACCCCACTCCCATTTATTTCTATGGGGCGCATGTGCAGCCACCCTCCATTCATTTCCATGGGGCCGCCTTAGAAATGAATGGGAGCAGTGGCCGTGTAAGCGCAGCGCTCCCCCTTTCACTTGTATGGGGAGATCGCTTGGCAGTGGTTGGATCCCATGGTCCTCCAGCCACCACTTTCTCCGCTCCGTTCTCAGCATAGGTGCAGGACCCAGAGGTGGGACCTGCACCTATCAGACAATGCCCCCCAATGTCTGTAATGGGAATAGCCCTTTAAGTATGCTTCCCTTTAGAGGTCCTGCTTGGTGGCGCTTATTTTAAAAACTAAAGGGTTTTCCTGTAAAAATGATTTTTTGATTTCTCAAGAAAAATTTTATTGTCAAGTATGGATAAAACATGGTAGCAGATGTTATGTGGACGCAGCCACTCACAAGCGTTACACCTACATATATCTCACGATAAGTGGACGCAGCCACCATTAAGTAGTTTGACAATTTTTATTAGTGTATGAAGTCCTACGGCACCCGCTCGGGTGCTGCCAACGTAGAACTTAGTAAAACTTTAAAGAAGGAACCAAAACATTAGTACATTTGGTAACCAATAAGGTAAATTATAGGGGAGGAAAGGGGAAAGACAAAGAATATAGGGAAAAAGGAACTGATGAAAAGACATCAATGGACATATGATTTCCTACATAAGTTAAACCCTTCTAGGGCACCACAAAGAGTCAGTCAAGGATCTAGGGAGGGAAGCTTTATTACTAGGGCATGGGGAACCTAGCCAGCCAAGGGGACCATGATGCATAGAAAAATTTCAGCCTTCCCACTCTCTGAGCCCATAGGTGTTCAAATATAGCATGCGTGGAGATTCTGTCTGTTAACTCATTTAGGGAAGGAATCCTAGATGATTTCCAAAGTTTGGCGATCAGGATTTTGGCCGTTAATAAAATGTGACATAATATAGTTCTAAATTGTTTGGGAATTGTGTCGATATCTAGAGAAAGGAGTGCCATAGCTGGAGACCATGTAAAACCGAGGCCTAAGACATCTTCTGTTAGTCTTTTAACCTCCACCCAAAAAGGAAGGAGTCCACCACATTCCCAGAAGATATGAATGAGATTACCAGGCAGCACATGGCAACGCCAACATAGATTCTCCGTATTGGGATAGAATCTAGCTAGCTTGACCGGGGTGAAGTACCAACGTGTGAGAAGCTTAAGATAACCCTCCACCAGGCTAGCACTTCTAGTAGCTTTATAGGTAGTTCTAATCGCGATCTGCCATTTGGACAGAGAAAAGGAGAGTTTAAGATCTTTTTCCCAATTCAGTAGATGCGCTTTTTTTTGTTAAACATTCATCTTTTATCACCATTTTATATATTTTACTCGTGGGAACCTGCGGAGCTCCTTGTGAACAAGACAGGGTATTAAGGAGAACCAATGGGAGTTTCACTACTCTTTTAGGACCCTTAGCTAGGAAATGGGCCAGTCTAGTGAACTGGTACTCATAAGAGTCCGGTATGTTAAATAAAGTTTGCAGACTTGCAAATGACTTAATGCCATTTCCGTCATAAAAATCATTTAGTACCTGAATCCCAACTTTCCGCCATCCACTCACCGAGAAGTCTGCCATGTAATATTGCAGTATCTCTATGGGGGTCTGTAGAGTTTTCAACAGCGTCGCAGGCTCTGCCTGTTGTAACATTACTTTCCAAGCTTGAATAGAAGCTTTAATTGTCAATGATCTGGGTAGCGGAAAATTCTTATCCATAGCATATATTAAAAGAAGCGAGTGGAGAGATTTCCCCTTGTTCAGATCTACCTCTATCTGTTTCCAACTTGGAAAGTGTTCTTGACTAAACCAAAATTTTAGTTGTTTTAAGATAAAAGAGATATAATAACCATGGAGATTCGGGACACTTAGGCCACCATGGGCTCTATGGCTATAGAGTATAGAGGCTGCAATTCTGTGGGGACCCTTATTCCATATAAAGGAAAGCATTTGAGATTTAAATTTAGTAAAGACCGAAGCAGGGATGGGAATAGGAAGTGTCCTAAACAGATATAGAATTTTTGGGAGTATCATCATTTTATAAATTACTACCCGCCCTAGCCAGGACAGCTCTAGTTTGGAGTATCTCATCAATTCGGTTTGAAGAGAATTGAACATCGCATCATAGTTGCACTTGACTAACCTAGAAAGAGAGAAGCAAATTTGGACACCTAGATAAGTAATAGAGTGTTCTGCCCATTGGAAAGGAAATTCCTTCACCAAAATCTCTCTCAAGGATGAAGGGATCTTGATATTTAATACCTGGGATTTGGACTCATTAACTTTTTATAATACGAAACTTGTCCAAATTCTTTAATAATCTGTGTAGCTGCCCGTAAAGAAGGAATGGGATCAGTTATGGAAAGGATGACGTCATCAGCAAACAGCCCTATTTTGTGTTGACGATTGCCCGCCGGTCTACCCCGTATCTTATCTGACATCCTTATCATTTCTGCGAAGGGTTCCATAACCATTAAAAAGAGGAAAGGTGAGAGGGGGCACCCCTGACGAGTACCGTTTTGTGATTAAAAACGGGGAGGACAAGGACCCGTTTACCAATACCCTAGCCGAGGGGGAAGTATATAGTGCTAAAATTGCGTTTTTTTATGTGACCAGCAAACCCAAATTTGTCTAGCACTGCCGATGCAAATCCCCAATGAATTCGGTCGAACGCCTTCTCTGCATCCAATGTAAGAAGCAGAGAAGGCGTCGCCATACTCCCAGCTTTCTGTAATAGACCCAGCATCCTTCTAGTACCATCTGGAGCCTCTCCGCCTCTTGTAAAGCCCACTTGATCACTATGAATTAACATAGGCAAGATTTTCTGAAGTCTATTGGCAAGTAGCTTGGCATATAGCTTTATGTCACAATTAAGAAGGGAAATAGGGCGAAAATTTGCAGGAGAATCTGGTGCTTTCCCTGGTTTCGGGATAGTAATAATGGTAGCTTGTAGCATCTCAGATGGAAATTGTTTTCCAAGTAACACCCCATTGAAAAGTTTCACCAGGTGAGGCTGCAAAATAGAGGAGAATATCTGGTACTATTCGTTGGAAAATCCATCAGGGCCGGGTGACTTGTTAGCCTTAAGAGACTTAATAATAACCTCGATTTCCGAATTAGAAATTGGGGAGTTTAATTCCGCCACTTGTGCAGAGTTTAGAGAGGGCAATTTGACTTTTTGAAGAAAGGATGTAATGTTCCCTACGGATGGTTGGGACGTGGAGGTGTCTTTGTTAAGGTTATATCGTTTCGAATAGTATTGGTTAAATGCCCCTGCTATTTTTTTTGGGTGAGTAATTTTCGTTATCTTATCAGGGCCTAGTATAAAGGGAATATTGATTTTTTGAGCCAGAGGTTTTACCTTCCTCGCCATCAATCTGCTTGGTTTATTGTATGATTTGTAGTAAGACATGCGCATAGAGGTTAGCTGGCGGTCATAATCTATTTGAAGGGTAGAGTGAATTTCATGTCTCAAGGACATTAATTTTCTATGTGATAATAAAGACGGATCTAAGCTTATTTGTTCTTCTAGTCTAGCCTCTTCTTCTAGAAGAGATGACAATTTGGCTTCCCTAGCTTTTTTGAATTGAGAACTTTGCTTAAGCAGTTCCCCTCTAATGGTTGCTTTATGAGCTTGCCAAAGAGTAAAGTTGCTAACATCCCCTGTGTCATTGAGGGAGAAGTATTCTGTTATAGCTGATTTTGTACATGCATTGTAAGTGGGGTGACGGAGAAGAAAAGTGTTATTTCTCCACAGTCTTTTTGTGTATTGATCGGTAACATCTGAGAGATAGCACATGAAATTGGCGCATGGTCGGACCAAGATGTTATCCCTATTGCTGAACTAGAGATCTTAGACAAGAGGGATCTGTCTGAAAGAAATAGATCAATTCGGGAGAAGGATCTGTGTCTAGCAGAATAGAAGCTAAATTCTTTTGAGTTCGCATTTAAACAGCGGAACGTGTCATATAACTGATTTTCCCGTATCCATCGTCCCAACGAAGGAGCCATTCTTTTATTTAAGTTGGAGGAGTCAATGGATCTATCTGGGACAATATTAAAGTCTCCACACATCATCAGACATCCCTTTTGTACTTTACGGTTTTTTTTCAGGATTCTGTTTAGAAACTTGACCGGGGATTTATTGGGAGCGTAGATATTGACCAGGGTCATTGCTGCTGATCCTATTAAGCCTACCATAATAATATATCGCCCACCCTCATCACAGATCACCTTTTCAGCTTGAAAGCCCAGTGAATTTTTAATTGCAATAGCCACCCCTGCTTTCTTCTTAGTTGAGTTCGCAAGTAACACCATAGAGAACTCCTTATTGGATAGGTTTGGATGTTTGCCCCTCACAAAGTGCTTTTTCTGAATACAAACTATGTCAGTCTGAGAGGAGCGAACATCCTTCCACAGCGAGGATCTCTTATAGGGGGAATTGAGCCCCTTAGCATTAATAGATAGTACCTTAACTGCCATCATAAATGAAGACACGTTGAGGTTGAATACATAGTGTAGCCTCTACATCTCTAGATTGTGTAGGAAATTGATGTATTGTTGAATGACCATCTATAGAAAAAAAAAGATAGTAAAAAGGAAAAGGGGAGACAAAAGGGAAAAGGGAATATAACAACAATAAGGTTAGTGCAACCTGCATAATAAACTGAAGCTAGGTAACCAGAATTTGTTATGACTGGTCTGGAGGAGGTTATTAGAAAAACCTGGACCAGAGAAATCTGGGGGAAACAGTCCGGCCCTACTCCTCCATCCCTAATATGGCGAAAAAAACATTGACAAAGGGAACAACGACCCTTCTCGGCCGTAACTTTAGGATCAGTCTCCCACCGTGGACCAATCTGGGATTATATGGGCATTAGGTTTCTTCTTTGCTGGTGTCGGCGAACTCGGTCTTCCAACATTCCAGGATTTAAGTAGCGCTTCACCCTTTTCTGGGTTCTTGATGACAACTGTTTTCCCATCTTTGAGGATTAAAAGTTTCATCGGAAATCCCCACTTATATGGAATCTGTAGATCTCTCAGGACTCTGGTGATTGGGGAAAGCTGTTTTCTCGCTTGCAGTGTCAATTGTGACAGATCGGCGAAAATTTGAATGTCCTGAAAAGGAGCAGGAAGGTTGCGGTTTTTCTTCATATAAGCAACTAGTTCTTCTTTTATGCAATAAAAATGAAAACGTGCGATAACATCCTTGGGCACTGAGGCTGGGAGATGTTTTGGTTTAGGCAGGTGATGGGCTCTGTCGATCAGGAGGAGATTAGGATCCTTGTCTGGGAACACCATTTTTAGCATTTCTCCTAGATGTTGTTGTAAATTAGCTGGGTTGATCGTATCAGAGATCCCTCTGAATTTCAGGTTGTTACGCCTGTTCCTGTCTTCCAGGTCCGCCATTTTAGCTCTCAACCCCGCCACTTCATCTTCCAGAGAGTAGTGTGCATCGATGAGGCTATTATGTGAGCTGGTTAACTCTCCCATCTTGCATTCAATGTGGTTCACTCTGGAACCTAAATCATCTACCGCAGAGGTAATGGTGGTAGCTACCTGCTGAAGCTGCGCTGTGAGGGAATGATGAACCGCCGTCATCATCGCTTTTAGTGAGCTTTCCGACACTGCTTGATCCGTGCAGATAAAGCTTTGGAGGGGATCTGACAATGTAGCCCCTGAACTAGCTATGTTTAAAGGAGGTGTTCGGGCCTTATCTGGGAGAGGGGTCCCGCCTTCCCTGGAGCCTGATGTAGAATCACTCACCGGGAGCGGAGATGTCATGGCGGCCCCTTGTTCATGCCCAGTGTCCACCCTGTGATCCCCGCTTCTGGGGTTGTCTCTATGCGGCATGCGCACTTGTTCGCCTCCCTCCTCTGGGATCTCATATCTGGGTGAAGGACGAGAAGCGCTTCCCCTGCTAGAGTGATTGGCGACGCTTTCTTCTTCCAGACGCGCTGGTGAGGCGGCATGCCTCAATGGCGGGAAACCACCCTCTGGCTCCTGTGCAGAGAAGAAGTCCGTCAGCCTTCTGAGACCCGAGCGAGACGATTTTTTCCTGGTCATCATGACCTTGAGGTGGAAGGGAGCTTGGGGAGATAGTTTTGGCCTCTGTTCCACTTTCGTCAAGATGCTGTAAGACGCTTTATCATGGATGGTAATGCAGAGCTCTTTCACTGAGCAGCCATCTCAGACGGCAGCAGGCCACGCCCCCGTAAAAATGATTTTTTTAACAAGTTCCTGCAGCATGTCCCCTGAAACAGAAGATTCATACAGTTCCACATCTCTCCAGTGGTCCGCACTGTTTACATCCGGCTGGTTATGGACATGGTCACATGCACCGCTCCACCCAATGACTGGCTTCACTGGTGACATGCTGCTTGTATTCACGTGACCTCTAAAGCCAGTCATTGGCTGAAGCTGTGCATGTGACCATGCCCATAACCAGCCGGATGTAAACAGTGCGGACCACTAGGCCGGTGGGGAGCAGGTAAGTATCATTCTTCTGTTTCAGGGGCCATGCTGCAGGAACTTGTTAAAAAATATTTTTTACTGGAAAACCGCTTTAAGGTCTTGCCAGCCACAGTATCTCAATGGGATTCAAATCAGGACTTCGACTCAGCCACTCCAAAACCTCAAAGGAGTTGTGCCAAGCTTATAAGTTATCACTTGCCCACTGGATAGGGTATAACTAGCTGATCGCTGGGGGACCGCCACTGTTCCCGAGAACTGGAGTTCTTTTCCCCTGTTCTGAGGGAGCAACAGCTCAAGCATGCACCCAGTCGCTCCACTCATTTTCTACAGGAGCATCGGAGGTAGCCCGGCATTCCTATAAAAAAAAATTTTTTTAAATGAAGTGTGAGGGTGCATGCATGACCTGCCACTCCATAAGAATGGGGAATTGGGACCCCCAAGAACTATCCCCTATATGGATAGGGGATAATTTATAAACTTGGCAAAACCCCTTTAAATTTGTTGCTTTTGAGCAATTCAGAGTTGAACTTGTTTGGAAGCTTTGCATTATCATCCTCCTCCATAAATCTGCTGCTCTTGAGCTTTAGTTCACAAACTGATGAGCGGATATTCTCCTTCAGTATTTTTTGCTAGACAGCAGAATTAAAGGGGTTTTCCAGGATTTTTATACTGATGACCTATCCTCATGTTGCATGTTACTCATTTTTGGCTAAAAATCACTTTTTCAATTGGCCTTTATTAAAAATATTGAGCTGGTCTGTTACAAAGGGTTAACTTTTTCTAACTGTGTGACTGGTACTTTCACTTTGTGCTGGTCATCTAATAACCCTTATCTCTAAATTACTAAGAGGTCATAATATATGTAAGCCACATTCTTATCAGCAAGATAAGAACTGAGCTGTAATGAGTTTTTATAATGTCAATGAGCAGAAATAGAGTCCATCTGCTCCTGCTCTGACGGAAAAGACAGAAAATCCAAAGGGAGCTACTAGAGCATCTCAGCTATGTCCAGAAAAAGGACAACATATTTTTAATAAAGACCAATTAAAATTTAGCTCAAAATCAGTATAATGCAATAATAAAAAAAAAATTGTCCCCAAAGGTGTACACAGCCTTTAACACAATTACTAAGTGCATTAACCTTCATATACATGCTTAGAAGGATTCAGCTGTGAAATGGGTGTACAGCTCATATGACAGGAAGTGGAATCTTTTAGAACACTTCCCGTTTAGTTACATATTTGTTGAAGCGTAAACAACCTTTAAACTGTTCCTCTCAAGTATCCAGGAGAAGGTTTACGTGACTTCCAGGAGAAGCATTGCTTTTCTCAGCTGGAATGGATCTGTAAGTGGAGATGTCTTCAGCGCCCTGGAGTTCTGCTGCCTTCCTCTCCTTTCTGTTTTTCCTGCCAGCTGTTGCCATGAATCCAATACCTCCCGTCCACAACAGCAGCATCAGACATAATGTGGTCATGGTGATGAGTGATGCCTTTGTAAGTATCTGCTTCTATGTTAGCAGTCATATACCGCTTATATGCTACTTTCTTTTGCCCTTTACCAAGAACAAATATATCACTTCACAGTTTTTACTACTGATTTTAGTTTGCCGAAAAATTGTGAACGGAACTATAAAACTTGTAAGGGAGGCTGACAATTCAAGGAGGATCAGAGGAACTTTAGGCCTGAGGTAGGGTTGACACTCCCTCAAAATCGTATTTATGTTGGGCTTTATCATGATGAGATCATTCAGGCTTTTCCAAACCTTCCTTCAGATCATAAGTAAGAAGTATAACAAATTGATATAATTAAAATCTCTTTTCACTATATATAAAATTCAGTAGATGGTGCTTTAAAGGAAGTCTGTCAGCAGTTTTGACCCTGTAAAGCTGCTTACAGTGCTAGGAAGGGGCAGTGTAGAGCAGGACAAACGTAACTTTATCAGAGCTTTTTCAGTGACCAGCAGTGTGAATATAAAGTGACAACACTTTAGCTCAGGCATCCTCAAACTGCGGCCCTCCAGCTGTTGTTAAACTACAACTCCCACAATGCCCTGCTGTAGGCTGATACCTGTAGGCTGTTTGGGCATGCTGGGAGTTGTAGTTTTGCAACAGCTGGAGGGCCGCAGTTTGAGGATGCCTGCTTAGAGTAATGGGCCACCCTCAGGGCACTTGCAGGAGCATCGTCCGGTTAATAAAAGTTCCACAGCTGTCAAACCAAGTTCCTATATGCAGACCTGTGTGTCTCTATGGTAACAGACTACAAACAAACCCCTGCGCAGTCTGATGCTACAGTCACACTCTCTTTTCTCTGCCTCTGTTTTATCTATTTCTTGCTGACCAACCAAATGCTTATTAGCAGAAAGTAAAGGACAGACAGAAGGGATTATGATGGCAAAGTCAGACTATACAGGGTTTATTTGAAGTCTATTACCGTGGTTAGTGTTCAGCAAAGTTTTTGAAAATTCCATTCAGCTGCTTCACCGAATTTTTTTATTTTTTTTCTTCATGACGAATTACTTCATCACAAAGTAGCATTTCTTTGTAAGTAGTGGGTACAATGACAGGGAACGTTATTGCGCTGCCCCCCATTGTACCCCTCAGATGCTGCGTTCAGCGCTGATTGTGGCATCTGACATTAACATTAAAGGGATTCTGTCACCTCCCCTAACCCAAAAAACAATTTTAAAGCAGCCATGAAGCACAGCTTACCTTGATTAGGCTGTGCTCTTTTATCTTGTAATCCGTCCAGCAGTTTCTGCAAAAAACGACTTTTATTGATATGCAAATGAGCCCTGAATGTGCCCAGAGGGGCGTTTTGTTCCTCTTAGAGAGCCCAGTACCGCCCCTCTTTCAGTGCCCAGCCCGCCTTCCTTGCACTGTCTATCCGCCCCCAGCCTGCCACAGCCTCTCCTCCCCCTCCGTCACACCGAACGAACTCTCGCACAGGCGCAGTACCCACTGAGGGCTGCGCCTGTGCGATCAGCAGGAGACTGAGGGCAGGAGCTTCATCCTCGTCACTGGGCATGCGCCGAGCCCAGTGACGTCCGATGCTCGCTCTTCCCTCAGTCAGCATGCCCAGTGACGAGGATGAAGCTCCTGCCCTCAGTCTCCTGCTGATCGCACAGGCGCAGCCCTCAGTGGGTACTGCGCCTGTGCGAAAGTTCGTTCGGCGTGAGGGAGGGGGAGGAGAGGGAGGAGAGGCTGTGGCAGGCTGGGGGCGGATAGACAGTGCAAGGAAGGCGGGCTGGGCACTGTAAGAGGGGCGTTACTGGGCTCACTAAGGGGAACAAAACGCCCCTCTGGGCACATTCAGGACACATTTGCATATCAATAAAAGTCGTTTTTTGCAGAAACTGCTGGACGGATTACAAGATAAAAGAGCACAGCCTAATCCAGGTAAGCTGTGCTTCATGGCTGCTTTAAAATCGTTTTTTGGGTTAGGGGAGGTGACAGAATCCCTTTAAAGTGTAAAATAAAAAAAATGATACTTACCTCATCCATTTGATCACGAAGAGCGTGCCGCCATCTTGATTGAAGATCCAGTGTGAAATCTTGCGCGGCGCGTGATGATGTCATATGTCACCGCACAGGATGTTCAATCAAGATGGCGGCGGGCTCTTTGCGCTCAAATGGATGAGGTATGATTTTTATTTATTTTTTTACCCCATTTCAGGGAAAATCGATTAGTTACCACAAAGCACGATAAAATTCGGCTTTGCGGAAAATCAAATTTTCCCTGAAATTCGGATCGAAGTCCACTTCGGACACTTCAATTTGCTCAACACTAACCATGGTGATGAATAGGTCGGCCAATAAGCTACAGAAACAAAGTCCAATTTGGGAGTTGTTTCATTTTGCATTTTAAATGCATTTAGAGAAGAAAAAAATGGCTGCACATGTATGCATATCCTTTTAAAGAACCAATTATAATACATTTTTGCATGAGACAGAGTATAATTTGTGGAGATTGGCCTTTTCTTCACATTTTAGTGGCCTTTGCTTTTTCAACCTGCAGGTTCTCTGTAAAAAAATGTCCAATGTAAAATAGTAAATAGAAGGCAATCAGAGGGGGATGCAGCTGCAGTATTTCCCTAGCAAATATGTGGCCAGACACATCAGATAGAGGTAGATTAATGACGTTACACATTTTAGTCCATATTGGCTATTTTAGTCATTCAAACTGGCCATCAGGGGCAGTATTACTGCTGTAGCAGCTGCTATGGTGCCCACATTGGCATTGGAGCGCGGGCTGTAATAAATCTCTGTCATCCATTATGACCTGGGCCTCATTCCTTGGCCTGTGCTGTACCCAATGCAGTGATATCATCTCACCTGCTGGGCTGAAAAGAGTGCATGGGCTAAGGTGCATTTCCCAGCCTGTCCCCGGTCTGTGTACTCTCTCAGCTCAGCATGGCATGACTGCATCACACCTGCTGGGGAGAGCATGATGTGCTCAGTTCATCATGGGAATGGGGCTAGGTGAGTAATAATGTTTCTTATTTTATTAACAGCGCAGGGGTTTCACTAATGAAAGTGGGAGCACTACTGTATAGGGGTACTAAGGGGGCGAAACTACTGTAAGGGGGAAAGTTACTCTATAGCCACTGTGTGGGGCCACTAAAGGGGCATAACTAATGTATGGAGGCACAAAGGGAACATAACTATTGCGTGAGGGCACTAACAGGACATTCTACTGTGTGGGGTCACTAAGGGAGCATTCCTGTGTAGGGCACTAAAGGGGCATAACTAAAGTGTGGAGCACTAAGAGGGCATGACTATTGTGTGGGGACACTAAGGGAGCATTTCTGTGTGGGGGTACTAAGGGAGCATTCCTGTGTGGGGCACCAAGGGGGCATAACTACTGTGTGGTGATACTAAGAAGCATTCCTGTGTGGGGCACCAAGGGGGCATAACTACTGTGTGGTGATACTAAGAAGCATTCCTGTGTGGGGCACTAAGGTTACAAAACTATCATGTGGGGCACTAAGGGGACAAATGTACTGTGTGGGGGCACTAAGAGACCATAACTACTGTATGGCGCACTAAAAGGACATAACTACTATGTTGGGGCACAACTACTGTGTGCGGGCACTAAGGGAGCAAAACTACTAAGTGGGTGGGGAATTGTAGGGTGAGCATGGGTGGTCCAAACTAGCAGCGGAAGGAGGGGTTGTTGGGAAGTTGTGAGGGTGGGGGGGAGGCCTGTTAAAAAATTTGCTACGGTACCCAACCCTGATGGCAATACACGTTGCACAAAGCCAGGCAATGGACAAGGAACCTTTTTGGAAACGTTTTTTTTCCAAGAATGACCTTTTGATCACGAAAAATCTTACTTTAACCCTTTTGTTGCCAAGGGTGTTTGGACACGTTGCACCTTTGGTAGCCATGTACAAATGAAACCTAAATTAGAAAATTTACAAAAATCATACCAACACATTGTCAAAATACCACTCAGCATTTTATACACACAGACAACTACAAGTTATGCAACTTTGCATAAAAAAATATAAATGTTCAACATGTGCAGAGTTCATACATACCACTTAGGTCTAAACTTGTATTGGGCGAGCATGCGCGGCCAAACACCAGTTCGACTCGAGCATCAATATACTCGGCCGAATATCGCGTGTGCTCGAGTCAGTGTATTTAAATCTAATTTAGCCCCTATTTCTGAAAAGTTTCTAACAGGATTCAAACTGACAACCTTCTACATTACAGCCAAGAATGTTAACCACTACACTATAGAGCTGCGTGGCCAGTTACTAAAAAATAAATAAATATGAGACTTCTGCTGTATAGGAATACTTACTACTAGTAATTATTCCTATACAGCAGAAGTCTCTTTTTTTTTTTTTCTATTTTTTAAAATTATTTGGCCATGCAGCTCTATAGTGTAGTGGTTAAGAAATAGAGGCTAAGTTAGATTTAAATACACTGGGTGTCCCCAAGCACTGACTCCATATATGGACATAGCTATATATGGAGTCAGAGCAGGGACTCCTAAGCCGAACTAGAGTCCTGACACCCTCCCCTCTTCAGATCAGGGGATGCCTGGTTTAATGCTCGGGTTCTCCCATTGACTTCCATTATGCTCAGGTGCAAAAAATGCAATAGCCTAAAAATACAGGGAGTACATTCCTTGAAAAGTAAGTGCATGCCCACAACCCATATATTTCCTGAAAGGAGACAACATGATGATTGCAGTTGCCGGACTACGCTATCTGCATCAGCACGGACGCCACAGACTTGAGAAAGGAGTACATTGACTCTGAAACGCCTTGTCGCTTATTACTAAGTAAAAAAAGATTCTATATACATCTATTGAGGTTGTGTCTTTGCGCCAAGATGTATCACACTATCCTAGTACACATCCCCCTATTGTATTTTGCTGAATATATTCATTTTTCCATCACATTAAACACTGCAAATTTCCATAGTTACGACCACCCTGCATTCCATCAGTAGTGGTCGTGCTTACACACTATAGAAAAAAGTGCTGGACTATACGCACTCCCATGGTTTCGGCCACCAGAGAGGCTGGTGCCTCTTCCTATATTGTGTAACCACGGCCTCCACTGATGGATTGCAGGGTGGTTGTAACCGTGGATACGAACAGTGTATAATGGGATGGAAAAATTAATCCAGCCAGCAAAGGAAGCAATATGGACAAATACATTAGTAAGTGTCTTTATCTACATAATAAATGTTATTTGCTGAAGTGACACAATCCCTTTAAGCTGTACTTGGAGTTTTCATTTCCTTTCAGTGCAGTGTGGACCACTCATTCAGCCTGCTCTCCTGCCTGCCACTGATCACACAGATCGGTGAAGGCAGATGCACAGCTCTCTTACTGATCGGGCAAAGCGCTGTATGTGCGCTCTGCCGGATCATTAAGCAAGCAATCGGGGGTGTGGCCATGCTGGATCTCCGTAACTGCAAATATTAAGACTAGATTATCGAGAACGGAGCCCCGAATGGTAGAGGGTGCACTGCGCATGCGCAACCACTCTCCATTCATTTTCTATGGGGCCACAGAAAATATTTTCATCGTGCCCATAAAAGTGAGGAACGGTGGCTGGTCACGCATGGTGCGCTCCCATTCACTTCTATGGGGAGAGCGCTTGGTGGTGGCTGGACCGGAGTCCTCTAGCCACCACTTTGCGGGGCTCTGTTCCCAATATAGGTGCAAGTCCCAGAGGTGGGACCCACACCTATAAGACAATGTTCTTAATCGATTACGATTAAGAACTTTCTGTTCGAAACGCGTCAACTGTTCTGAAGTGAATGGATTTGTCCCTATGTGTTATTTGGTTACCATGAAATAAAGAAAAGAGCAACACAACTATATTATGAGTGCTGGGACTATCTTTTATTATCTACAACTGGAGGACTAACCTGCTTTGTTCCGTGCACGAGGGGTTGAGAATACAAGGTGAGCTGGAAATTTTACATATGGAATGAGCAAAACTGTATCTTTTCCATATGTCAGAAAATGATGAGATATTCTTTAGTGATAATCGTTATTGCTATTACGTCAGCTTTGTAAAGGGTATCATTAGAGAAGTGGTCCTCATAGTATACTCCCTATAGGCTAGGGAAAATGTAGACTTTTTGCTAGTATATTTCTGGTGTGTTTGGTGTAATTTATTCAGTGCTGTGTCATGGTGTCAATAAACCGCCTTGCTTGATGCAAAGTCATGATCAGAGAAGCAAGCACTCATCTACATGCTCCGTTTCTGGAAAAAAAAATACTGCCATATGTGAGCAAGTATTATGGGACAGAAGTCCATGTACAGTTACGCAGGGAAAGAAGGATCTGTGTCTCTTCTCCCTCTGCAGGCTGTCAGTACCTCACTGCCCCTTCTCCTTCTCCTTCATTCTGGCTGACATCTGGGGAGGGAAGAGCTGTGCAACAGCTAGAGACTCAGGTCTTGTTATAAAGCTGACAATCGCAAGCTGTGAAAAATCGCGAGTTAGAGTACTTAGAAATTGGGTCGGAAGTGAAAGCTGCAAGTTTGTGTAGCTTTTGTCTGAGATCCATTCTAAGGGCTCTAACTAGCATATTACCATGGCTAGCACTGCAATCCTGAGTTTGAGATTGTCTTGTTTGAAAGCTGAGATTGTCAGCTTTAAAACAAGACCCAGCTCGAATCCATAGCTGTTGCACAGCCTGAGATCCAGCCATCAGTTGGAAGGATGTACGAGATAACTCTTTGGCTATTGAATTGCCACCCTGCAAGGATGGACGAGATACATCCTTGGCAGGGAAAAGGTTAAACAAAAGATCTTAAGTCTTACTATCTGGCAAAAATTTCAAACAGGGCCAACTTATTTTCAGATGTCTGTTATTATTGATCAGCTAAAGCGATCTTTCTTTGTTTAATTTTACCCGACGTTCAGTCATTTTGGTTACAATCGTCCATGTTGGTTAGCTTCAGGCTAATGTGTAGGGGTACCTGTAGTATACATGTAATATGCACGTGGCTGCCTAAATACAGACTAAAAGACACATGCCAATCCTTTTCATTACAGGACGGACGACTAACAGTTGCTCCAGAAAACCATCTGGTGGATCTTCCTAACTTGAACTTTCTGAAACAACGTGGGGCCGTATTCCTCAATGCCTATACGAACTCTCCAATTTGCTGTCCTTCCCGTGCAGGTATGACAGTAAATAGACCATAGCAGAGCGTATCATTATATAACATAAATTACTAGCACGGTAAATGCAGACCGTTTTATACATGTGATGAGTTTTTTCTGCTTTGTCTATTGTTTGCAGCTTGTGTGAAGCATGGCAACAAAAATAGTATTTTATTTCACTCTTTATGAATGTAAAACACAGTAAAATATGCAAATATACAGTTTGTGTTTGCGCAGATTCTTCCTGAGTTTATAACTGAATATTCAGGGAGAGTCTTTAATACTGACGCATTGTGTGAACTGTTCCTTAGTATCTGTAAAGAGTACAATGTATGCATCGACGGGGCGTACACAGTGTTGTTAAGTAGAAAAGTGTTTGAAAAAGTCAATAAAAGAGTCATTTGGATTCTGAAATGCGGCAAAGTCTTTTAAACATGAAAACTTATTGCAGGGGACAAGAAGTCAGAAAATGTGGACTAGGGAAAAAGTATGGCCTCTTGCACACGATCATATGTATTTTGCAGTCCGCAAAAAATACGAATGACGTCCGTGTGCTTTCTGTACTTTGCATAAAGGAACAGCTGGACCCTAATAGAACAGTCCTATCCTTGTCTGTAATGCAGACAATAATAGGACATGTTCTATTTTTTTTGCCAAACGGAATGGACACGGAGTAACTTCAGTTTTTCTTGCGGACCAAATTGAAATGAATGGTTCCGTATACGGCCCGCAAAAAAAACGGAATGGACACGGTAGGAAAATACTTTCATGTTCAAGAGGCCTATATCAAATTTGGTCATTAAAGGGGTTGTACAGTGCTTGTATTACAACTGGTCGTCCCATTCAAATGAACAGGAACAGCAGTTATACTTACAGTATGCCTCATGTACACGGTTCGCAAATTGCTGATCTTCAAAACACGGATGATGTACGTTAGTTTTTTTCTGGACCCATTGACTTCAATGGGTCCACGGTCCGCATTCTGCTGCCAAGAATAGGGCATGTTCTATCTTTTTGCAGAACAGACACACAGATGTGGACAGCACACGGATGACATCTGTGTGTGGTCTGTTTGTTTTTTTTGCAGACCCACAGAAGTGAATGGGTCTGTGTGCATTCCGCAAAAAATGCAGCTCAGACACGGATACAAAATACAATCGTGTGCATGAGGCCTTACACTGCACCACTGCTACAAGGGAGACGATGTGCAGTCAAACAGTGAAGAGGATGCAGAGTTAGCACGAGCACTGCAACCCCTTCAAATAGAAGATCGACAGGGTTCCTAGAAATCAGACCCCCCCTTCCCGTTGGTCTGATATAGGGGGACCCACAGAGGATAGTTTATTAATAAGATAGCACTGCACAACCCCTTTAAATATAGTGGTGTAGCTGACATGGCGAAAGACCAATTGACTGCTATAGGGCCCTGGCGCTGTACTGATCCTTCGGTTTCCAATATAGATTCCCACTGCATTTTTTCAGCAGCCACCACTAGGGAGAAGTCAGTGAAAATAAATGATTTACAGCTTCAGCAGGTGTCTATGGTAATTGTGTAAATTCTTATGCACTTTGCTCCCCCTAGTGGTGGCTGCAGGCAGGCAGGTTTATAATATACTGTGTGAAGAGAAGAATATTTCTATTTATTAATGTATTCATGCGGTTATGTGGTATAAATACAATGAGAACTGTGGTGTTCAGAATGAGCGCTTTATTTATGAAGCAATTGTTCCACTTTTTTTTACATAGAACTTGGATAAAGTGGATAAAATGACTTCCACTAAATAAAAAAATCATAAAATTGTCAGAAATCTGGGGAGTCGCACATACTAGGCTTAGTTATGATGAGGCCCTATGAGGGTGGTGTGTGCCCCTGATGGCAAACACACAGTATGATAAAATTAAATGGCATATAGTCCCATTTAATAATGTAAGTACAACTAGATTTCGGTGCAAATTGTGCAAATGTGGTTAGCCATGCTTTTGAAATGATTAGTTTCCATCGCATGTCATGAGGACACACAGAATTTCCAGACACAGCTATGACTTGCTTACCAGTCATATCTTTATGTCCATCTCGTGAAGGAAACTGCAGTTAAAGATTCTATTTAAAACTATTGTCTGTTTGTCCTCTTTTGTTTCCAGTTCTGTATTTTATGTCTTGTAGCAGCCAAATCTTATTGCTGCCGATAAGGATACCAGTTATTGGTTCTGCTTCATTCCAGCTATGTGGAGTGGTCTGTTCCCTCACCTGACACAATCCTGGAATAACTACAAGTGCCTGGATCCCGATTACCCAACATGGATGGACCTTGTAAAACAAAAGGGATATGTCACTCAGAAATTCGGCAAACAAGACTATAAAAGTGGTTCTCATTCGCTGAGGTGAGTTGGCCAATTATAGATGAAGCAGAGCTGAGTTAGTAGAAGTTTAAAAGGGTTTCCTAAGATTTTTATTTTTTTACTGATGACCTATCCTCGGGATTGGTGGGGGTTCGACAACTAGGACCCCCGTGATCGGCTGTTTTGAGAAGGCACCGGCGCCCCACCCTTCTCACAGCTCACCAAGCACAGCGCCGTACATTGCACAGCGGCTGTGCTTGGTACTGCATTCAGTCCCATTCACTTGAATAGGGCTGAGCTGCTCCTAGGCTACGTAAATGATAAATGCGTCGTCACTGGGCTAGCAAAAGCAGAGAGAAGGCCGCAGTGCTCACGGGGTGTCGGACCCCCACCAATCAGATATTGATGACCTATCTAGAGGATAGGTCATCAGTAAAAAAAAATCTCAGAAAACCCCTTGAAGAGTACACCCTCATGAGGCATATAGGCTACAGACTTTTGCTGCACTATACATTGGCAGCAAAGTAACTGATATTTAAAGGGGTTGGCCCATCTTGTGCTTTTGCTAAGATATGCCTCCCATTGTCTGATAGGTGCGGGTCCCACCTCTGGGACCCACACCTATCCTTAGGATAGAGCCCACAAAGTTGAAGAGGGAGCACCGTGCAAGTGCACTTGCCCTCCATTCATTTCTACAGGAGTTGTCAAAGTCCCATTGAAATGAAGGGGAAGCTCACTGCGCAAGCGTGGCCATTACACCATTCACTTCTATGGGGCTGACAGATATAGCCGAACCAGTGCGCTGCTATTTTTGGCATTCCCATATGAATGAATGGAGGGCGGTCATGTATGCGCAGTGCGTTCTCCGGGACTTTGAGGGCTCTGTTCTGAGCATAGGAGTCCCAGAGGTTCTATATTGCTATGCCGCCAATGTCAGATATGTCCCACCTCTTAGACCCTCAGGCATCTCTAGAACGGGGCACCCAAAACGAAGGAGAACACACCGCAAATGTGCTGCATAATCTCCACTCGCTTCTATGGAAGTTCCGAAAAGAGCCAAGCGACCGCTCCCAGCTATTTCTGGCACTTGCATAGAAGTGAATGGAGACCGCACACTGCAAATGTGGCCACCTCTCTGTTCACCTCTATGTGAATTAATGGAGGGTGGCTGCACCCTTGTTCACTTTGGGGGCTCCATTCTAGAGATAGAACTAACAATATGCCACCAATGTGTGAGATGGGCCAACTAGGGACATCCCCACTGATTAGCTGACTGAAAGGGCCACGGCACTCCAACAACCACTATTGCCGTACATTCTCTAAGGTCATATCATAGTCCCAGAAAATCCATAAGTGTTGTTCTATAAATCAGAGTGTACTAAGAATGTCAGAAGATGCAGTAATTAAAGGGATTTTCCAAATTATTTTTTTAGGGGCCAAACTGTAGGGAGACTGTTAAAATGAAAAAACAAAAACAGACCTAAACTCTCCTTCCTGAGCCCACTTCAACCCAGCGCCGTCACAACTCGGTCCTCTCTGCAGGGCTCCAGTCTTGATAATATTTTGGCCGCAGCAGTGGCGTGACTGTATACCACATGTAACAACCAGTGCACCGCTGAGACCAATGAATGGCTGCAGCCATCATGTGTTGTCAACGTCACCACTACGACTGGGAAAACAGAGCCCGGCTGAGAGAATTTGAGCGGTGCCATGGCATCTGTCAGGTAAGTAATCCTCCTGAAGTAATTTCCTGAAACTGGAAAAACCCTTTTTTTATTCACTCTATGAAAAAAGTTTTGTTGCCCCAAGATATTGCACTACTGTTGCTGCCATTCACATTTTTTTTTTCACCCGTTTTTTGTGGGACATTTTGTACTTTCTAATGGCACCATTTACGGTTACATACAATGTAGTGGGAAGTGGGGAGAAAATTCCATATGGGGTGGAATTATACATAAAAACACAATTCTGCCACAGTTTTATGGGTTTTGTTTTTACAGCGCTTCCTATGTGATAAAATGGATCTGTTAATTTCATTCTCTGGGTCAGTACGATTACAACAATACAATATATGTATAGTTTTTCTAAACTATATGTATAGTTTTTCTAAAAAACTTTAGAAAAAATGTATTATTTTTCTGTATCGGCATATTCTGACCCCTATGACATTTTTATTTTTAAGTATGTAGAGCTGAACTTTTCATTGATACCATTTTGGATGTGTATGACATTTAATCACATTCAATTTTTTTAGTGGGAGCTGAATCAACCCAAAAACGGAAAATCTGCCATTTTTACTTTTTTTGTATGCCGTTTTCTTTATGGGATAAATATCTTTATATTTTAACAGTTTCTACACACGACAATTTTTTTATTGTTTATTTTAATTTTGGGAAAAGGGGGTTGATTTAGAATTTTTATATACAGTACGGACCAAAAGTTTGGACACACCTTCTCATTCAAAGAGTTTTCTTTATTTTCATGACTATGAAAATTGTAGATTCACACTGAAGGCATCAAAACTATGAATTAACACATGTGGAATTATATACATAACAAAAAAGTGTGAAACAACTGAAAATATGTCATATTCTAGGTTCTTCAAAGTAGCCACCTTTTGCTTTGATTACTGCTTTGCACACTCTTGGCATTCTCTTGATGAGCTTCAAGAGGTAGTCACCTGAAATGGTCTTCCAACAGTCTTGTAGGAGTTCCAAGAGATGCTTAGCACTTGTTGGCCCTTTTGCCTTCACTCTGCGGTCCAGCTCACCCCAAACCATCTCGATTGGGTTCAGGTCCGGTGACTGTGGAGGCCAGGTCATCTGGTGCAGCACCCCATCACTCTCCTTCATGCTGGGGTCCTAGGTTCGAATCCGACCAAGGACTTCATATGCAATTTGTATGGGCATTGTCCACAGCACACAAAGGGTTAAGTCTAGAGCTAATTATGTTGTACAGAAGGCAACAAGGTAAATATTCAATAACCAATGACAAGCAATAAAGGGACATGTTATTCTTCTGTCCTAAGAAGTCAATAGTGATTGTGGTCTGAGTGGTAGGATCACGAGTTCTATACGGTCCTGTACAAATAGGAGAGTGCTCTCTGTCCCTCCTTCTTCCAGCTACTACTCCAGCCTTTGTTAGGGAATTCTCCTTAGTTCTACAGAAAGTGGACATGGTAAATGCCACACTGTCTCTGTCAGGTGGGCAGCTTCTGTGATGTTATCACGCTAGTCGTTATGGTTTTGTGGCAGTGCTGTCAACTTTGAGGATGGCACTTATTTGCATGGCAATCAGAGTTAGAGGATGAACATTCCCAAGACACACAGAAAATTCCTCAGAATGGCCATCAAGTAAACACTCCCATTCACATGTTTGCCATTTGACCTAAGTTCTGTACAGAGAGTGTTCACAAAGTAGCTGCCGCTGCCTTAAAGCTGAAGGAGGTATTCTGGTCACTGATTTAGATAGCTGGCTAGATAAAAGCAGAATCGGATCATCTTCTTAGAGCTCATGTAAATCTGACTGCCCAGGGCATGACAGAGCTTACGTGTCACGGTACCTCCAGTAAAAGAGGTTGCTGGAGGTCCCACTTCACCATTGGGACCTGCGACTCAATTAGGCAACGTACGTTTTGAGGTAGGGCTGCAGTAAACTATTATTTTAGAAATCGAGTATTCTATCGATTATTTTTTACGATTAATTGAGTATTCTAATAAGAAAAAATGAATTAATAGACTGTTTTCCTTTATAAAAACTCATCAGACCCCCTGCCATCAGTCCCCAACACCCTTCGTTCTCCCCCAGTGCCATCAGCTCTCTCCTCTTGTGCCATCAGCTCAGCAGGGATAGTGCACACAGTGATGTCACAGTGCAAAGATAGTGTGCTTGGTGATGTCACAGTAAAGGAAAAGTGTGCATGGTGATGTCACAGTACAGGAATAATGCACACAGTGATGTCACAGTGCAGGGATAGTGTGTTCGGTGATGTCACAGTGCAGGGATAGTGTGCTCGATGATGTCACAGTGCAGAGATAGTGTGCTCGATGATGTCACAGTGCAGGGATAGTGTGTTCAGTGATGTCACAGTGCAGAGATAGTGTGCTCGGTGATGTCACAGTGCAGAGATAGTGTGCTTGGTGATGTCACAGTGCAGGGATAGTGTGTTCAGTGATGTCACAGTGCAGGGATAGTGCGCTCAGTGATGTCACAGTGCAGGGATAGTGCGCTCGGTGATGTCACAGTGCAGGGATAGTGCACTCGGTGATGTCACAGTGCAGGGATAGTGCACTCGGTGATGTCACAGTGCAGGGATAGTGCACACAGTGATGTCACAGTGCAGGGATAGTGCGCACAGTGATGTCATGGTGAAGGGATATACCCACATCAGAGACTAAAAGGAAACAAAACCCAAACGGCCCTGAACCAGCCACTAACGACAGGGGGTGCTTTAACACCCTTTGCTGCCAATCACCAGCCCCTCTAAACAAGGCCAGTTAGCACTACTACCCCATCATCCTCTGGCCATTCTGGCACAGGTGACACAGCTCTAACTAGAAGTCCATGCTCCACCACTGGGTGGTAAACGTGTTATCATAGGGGTTCTCCATGCTGGTACACACATGGAGAGCACTAATCACCCAGTGCCCCTCCACACATGCAGCCACTTACCAGCCTTCCGCCGATAACCAGCAGCCAGCAGTTCTGATCTGTACTGCCACTCGTGCCCCGCCTCCTCCGCTTCCAGCCACGGAGCACACAGCATCGGGTCATAGTGCGCGCTTACATGCACTATGACCTGACGATGTGTCAGGATCCAGTACAGCGAGTTGCGGGCCGGCGGGTGACCACGGAGCAATAGCAGTGGAATGATCCAGCTCTCCGTAGTCAATTCTGTCAAGGGTTATCCGAGAGCCTGAGGGAAGCGTTGGCATTTCACGAATATCCTGAGTCATTGGAAGCGGCCATGTTCCTTGCTGTACGTATTGATAGATGCCTGGGGGAGAGATCTAAGGTTCCTCACTCTCAGGACATACTATCATATAAGGTGGCCGCCTCTTCCGACACTTTGGGTAGAGAGAGGCTTGAGTTTATGTCTAGTGACGAACCAATGCAGCTGGGAGGAGCTATTCCTGGACATGGTGATAAGAACTTTAGGCTTAAGAAGAGACTGCATTTTCTTTCTGGTTACAGTCAATATTTAGTAGGTGGGGGTTTTGGGGTTAGGTTAAAAAACCTCACCTAATTCTAGGGCTAGGTTACCCATGTACATTTGGCCCTCAAGAGAAATCCTTGTGTTCTGACTTTCGAGAACTATCAAGCTGACACTGTTCCATTTGTGACTCTTCTGTAGAATCATCAATAGTGATTCAAATGGTCAATGTGTCCACAATTTACTATATAAACAAGCAACCTGCTTTCCAGAGAGTGTGCCAAGAGTACGCTAATGTCTACACAAGCCTGTCTACATCTCACAACCTGGAAACTGATGGTATGATTTTCAAAAGAGGTCATTAATGCCATCTTATCCTCTAGAAGGCATACTATTAAAGTTTGCCACTTGGTGTCAAGATAATAAGATCCTGTCTCCAGTTCTTTCAGTTTTTTTTTTTTTTTTTTAGTTTCTACGAAAAGGATTCACATAGAGTCTCAAATGGAGTTGATTTGAGTATTTTTAGGAAGAAAAGTTGAAATACAGTATGCTATAAAACATTTTCTAGCTCCTGCTTTTGCAAAGTACACGTTTCATCCTGTAAATCTCCCTATCTAAGGGTTCCATCTGGATGCATTACACTGAGAAATTTGCCTAATTTTGACCTTTAGGTTACGTCTTCCTTATCTCTAAATCAAGTGATCTGCCTGGCAATGGTTAACCAGGAACAAGGGGGGTCAATCTGATCAAGTATACCTCTTGGATGTAAAGAGATCTGTCTTATGTACTTTAGGAAGCAGGAAGAATTTAGACAAGATAAAATGTAGTTCTTACAGTTTCAAGGTCCTAATCAGGGATAAAAAAGCTAGCAAAGCGAGTCTAAAAAAAGGTGGATTAAAGCTGTAATTTTGAAGTGCTTTGCCACATGGTCATCTCCCTTCACAGTTGCGAAATACTACAATTCTGCCGCAATTGTGGCATAAAATTGTCTCAAAGTTAGGCCACGTCCAGATATGTGGCAGGCATTCTGGTATTCTGTTCCAACAGAGGAACAAAATACCAGCATTGTCATATCCGGCATAGTCAGACACCGCCAAGGCCCACCAGGTTCCTTTCACTATAATGGGGTCCATTGGGTTTCTGGCAAAAATGCATAGATTCTGACGGACAAAAAAAGAAAAACGATGCAAGCAGGGCATTTTTTTTTTTTTTTTTATCTGGCAGAATGCCATTATAGTGAACAGGAACTATCGTGCTTTGGTAGTATCTGCCAGATACAGCAATTCCAGAATTCTATTCCTCTGTCGGAACAGACTACCAGCTGCATATGTGAATGTAGCCTAAGCCAACCTATAGTTGGTATAGAGCTAGACAAAAGTGTATATCCCTGCACCACATTTATCATCCAGTCTGAGCCCCTGTGATAAATCTGGTGGAGGACTATATATATATATATATATATATATATAGTACAGACCAAAAGTTTGGACACACCTTCTCATTCAAAGAGTTTTCTTTATTTTCATGACTATGAAAATTGGAGATTCACACCGAAGGCATCAAAACTATGAATTAACACATGTGGAATTATATACATAACAAAAAAGTGTGGAACAACTGAAAATATGTCATATTCTAGGTTCTTCAAAGTAGCCACCTTTTGCTTTGATTACTGCTTTGCACACTCTTGGCATTCTCTTGATGAGCTTCAAGAGGTATTCACCTGAAATGGTCTTCCAACAGTCTTGAAGGAGTTCCCAGAGATGCTTAGCCCTTGTTGGCTCTTTTGCCGTCACTCTGCGGTCCATCTCACCCCAAACCATCTCAATTGGGTTCAGGTCCAGTGACTGTGGAGGCCAGGTCATCTGGTGCTGCACCCCATCACTCTCCTTCATGGTCAAATAGCCCTTACACAGCCTGGTGGTGTGTTTGGGGTCATTGTCCTGTTGAAAAATAAATGATGGTCCAACTAAACGCAAACCGGATGGAATAGCATGCCGCTGCAAGATGCTGTGGTAGCCATGCTGGTTCAGTATGCCTTCAATTTTGAATAAATCCCCAACAGTGTCACCAGCAAAGCACCCCCACACCATCACACCTCCTCCTCCTCCATGCTTCGCGGTCAGAACCAGGCATGTAGAGTCCATCCGTTCACCTTTTCTGCGTCGCACAAAGACACGGTGGTTGGAACCAAAGATCTCAAATTTGGACTCATCAGGCCAAAGCACAGATTTCCACTGGTCTAATGTCCATTCCTTGTGTTCTTTAGCCCAAACAAGTCTCTTCTGCTTGTTGCCTGTCC
Organism: Bufo gargarizans; assembly: GCF_014858855.1. NCBI lineage: Eukaryota > Metazoa > Chordata > Amphibia > Anura > Bufonidae > Bufo > Bufo gargarizans. Next base: position 637,200,034 of record NC_058080.1, on the reverse strand, counting down.
TTAGCAGTGGTTTCCTAGCAGATATTCTACCATGAAGGCCTGATTCACAGTCTCCTCTTAACAGTTGTTCTAGAGATGTGTCTGCTGCTAGAACTCTGTGTGGCATTGACCTGGTCTCTAATCTGAGCTGCTGTTAACCTGCGATTTCTGAGGCTGGTGACTCGGATGAACTTATCCTCCGCAGCAGAGGTGACTCTTGGTCTTCCTTTCCTGGGGCGGTCCGCATGTGAGCCAGTTTCTTTGTAGCGCTTGATGGTTTTTGTGACTGCACTTGGGGACACTTTTAAAGTTTTCGGACTGACTGACCTTCATTTCTTAAAGTAATGATGGCCACTTGTTTTTCTTTACTTAGCTGCTTTTTTCTTGCCATAATACAAATTCTAACAATCTATTCAGTAGGACTATCAGCTGTGTATCCACCTGACTTCTCCACAATGCAACTGATGGTCCCAACCCCATTTATAAGGCAAGAAATCCCACTTATTAAACCTGACAGGGCACACCTGTGAAGTGAAAACCATTTCAGGTGACTACCTCTTGAAGCTCATCAAGAGAATGCCAAGAGGGTGCAAAGCAGTAATCAAAACAAAAGGTGGCTAGAAGAACCTAGAATATGACATATTTTCAGTTGTTTCACACTTTTTTGTTATGTATATAATTCCACATGTGTTAATTCATAGTTTTGATGCCTTCAGTGTGAATCTACAATTTTCATAGTCATGAAAATAAAGAAAACTCTTTGAATGAGAAGGTGTGTCCAAACTTTTGGTCTGTACTGTACATAACAAAAAAGTGTGAAACATAATGCGCAGCTGGAAAAACAAGAGGGGTTCAAAGGGGACGAGAGAACACCATGTTGGAACATGGAAACCACCGGTGGCTAGGTGGGAGCAAGCTGACATGTGAGATGTCAGTCGGTACTGCCCCTGGAGCCACAAAACGGGATTCCATATCCCTACAAAGCGCACACAAAGGGACATAAGTAAACCTAATTACTCTCTTAACAATTAGCTCAAGTCAAGTTGAACCTAGACAGATATATGTGCATAGTGACCTGAATAAACTGCATGCGACCCCCTAGTGCAATCATATAAACATACTTTACACAAATAACCTCTATGGCGACCGCTTGATACCCTTCCAAGTAAGTGCTAACGAGCACTATTCCCAAGAAGGATGCCGCAGTCCTGCGGTACAAAGGCGCTCCATAACCAAACTATAACGCAACCTAGGAGTCCTTCAGAATAATAAGCATCATACGACCTGTAGAAAGAGTTCAGGTAATTCTCTGTTTAGACCCGAGACCTTTTCTTGGCGGCACCTTGGACCATCTGGAGCACTCAGGGAGATCAGGAAGCGGGACACCAGTGTCCGCCGAGGGCAGCCATGATGGAATGTCCTGAGGCGTAGTGTTGAGCAGCTCCCACACCGCCGGCAGATCGCTGGGGGTCCGGATCGTGCACCTCTTGCCTTCTTTGGAGAAAGAAAGGCCGAAGGGGAAAAGCCACTTGAAAGGGATCTTGCTCAGCCGAAGTATCTCTGTGACTGGACGCAGGGCTCTTCTTTTGCTTAAAGTTGAAAGCGCGGGGTCTTGAAATAACAGGATCCTGGTCCCATCATACTGCAGGTCCCCTTTCTCTCTGGCCGCTTAAAAAATCGCTGCGGTATCTATATAGCATAAAAGTCCACAAACCACATCACGAGGGGGGTCACCCTCTTTGGGTTTAGGGTGCAGGGAACGGTGAATGCGCTGGATTGTAACAGCTGAAGCGCCTTCAGGGCCCAGAAGAGATGTGAAAATGGCGGATGCTGCTGCAGGCAGCTCTTCATGAAACACCGCACATTTTTGCGTCTGCTTCTATTTTCCTGATCTTCAATCAGGGCATAAGGGTGATCCAGGGAGGACATATACGCAGAGCTGTTGTCACCCAGTGTGCGGACATGTTCCAGGATGGCCCCTTGCGTATGTTCGAGCCGTTCGACTCTATGGCCGATATGTTTAATGTCCCCTTTAATCTCGGTGAGCTCCTGCAACACCGGTAGCAACGCCGATGAAAGCGCTTGTTGTAGGAACCCCTTAGAAATAGGCTCCGGGTCGTCTGCATGCGAACTCAGTGAACCCTCAGTAGACAGGCTGTAAGCTCTTCCGGTGTCTTCAATGCCTTCATACGGGCCTGGCAACGCCATCTTAGGTCGTACTGACACCAGAGCAGCAGTCTTCTTATTAAAGTATTTCTCCATGTCAGAGGGTCCCCGGTCTTGCTTGAGGGGTTCAGGTCTGTCTTTGGGCAAATATCTGCCAACTTTTCCCATATTTGAGAGATTAGGGTGCTAAATAGACCACTTTGTAGCGCAATGGAGAAGAGAGCTCTCCTCACATGCGGCCGGTCAGGACGCTGGTCAAGCTCCGCCCCCTATAGTAGTTATATTCTTGTGCATAGGAGGCAGTATTATAGTAGTTATATTCTTGTGCATAGGAGGCAGTATTATAGTAGTTATATTCGTGTACATAGGAGGCAGTATTATAGTAGTTATATTCTTGTACATAGGAGGCAGTATTATAGTAGTTATATTCTTGTACATAGGAGGCAGTATTATAGTAGTTATATTCTTGTACATAGAGGCAGTATTATATAAGTAACAATTATTATTTTGCACTTGGTTATATGATGGTGAACATGAAATATGCCTTTGTCCTTCATTGAGTGAATAGTTTCTTTAACACTAGAAAGACAACATTGTGGTCTCATTTTGAACGTTTGCTTTCCTTTGCTGCAGCTTCTTCTGTATTGCAGAAGAAGGTGCTGCACAGCCAGGCTGCAACCTATGTGGTATGTGCTGTGGAGATTGCCTACTGTACCCTACATAGTGGTAAGGCCACGCTTTCTCCCTCCAGCTACATACCATGCTGAGGGCAGAGTGAGGCACTGGGATATGAAGGGAATGGTAATGTTGTGTGGGAGACATGCAGTGAAAGCCTGAAGCCCTCCTCACTTTGCACACATAAAATGATAAATTTCTCATTCAAAGGGCTGTGCAGTGTCCTGTTCAACTAAATGGAACACGAAGCTCTGTAATTACCCTGCACTCTGCTCCCGTCTGATCTATGGGAACACTCAGGGAGATTTTAATGTCTTCACTTTGCAGGCGGCATCTTACCCTGTCCCTGACACAGTGGGGTAAAACCACTTTAGCCTCCCTCAGGCTATGAGACAGCTCCACCTCCACATTACTTTGCCCTGCTGCTTCGTGCTGCTCAGTCCTCCTCTCCTCTTCCGGTCAGAAAAAGGAGGAGCTGCAGCAGTAGCGCAGAAATATGTGGAGGCGGCGCCGCACACTGAACGTATTGCTGAAGAAGTCATCATCATGATGACTGCGGGTGGCGCTGAGTGGACATTATAAAGTGGTGAGCGGGGGAACAATAATTGATGCGTGGCCGCGCACCTTAGAGGGAACACTGCCTGTGTTTCGTCATCATCCGAGACGTGCTGCAATGGTCCTCCCATGTACTCATCTTGAAAGATAAGTGGTTGGGCATCAGTGCACTCAATCTCTTCCACTTCTGGGGCAGGGCTAGGTGGATGGCCCTGGGAAACCCTGCTAACAGAGTCATCAAAAAGCAGAAGAGACTGCTGCATGACTTGGGGCTGAAACTGCTTGGCTGATTTGCAAGGGGGTGAGGTGAAAGACTGATGGACATCGGCTGCAGGTGCCAACTATTGTCTTTTAGCAGGAGACTGGGTGGGAGACAATGTGAAGGAACTGGATCCACTGTCAGCAACCCAATCTACTATCGCCTGTACTTGTTCAGGCCTCACCATTCGTAGAGCCGCATTAGGCCCTACCAAATACCACTGCAGGTTCTGTCGCCTATTCGCACCTGAGGAAGGGTTTTCACTTGTGCGTGTAGCTGGCACAGATCGACCAAATCCTCTCCCTGCAACAGGAGCTCCACCAGCAGCACCACGACCTGGGCCACGTCCCTTATTTGACGCTCTCCTCATATTTCTCGAATTTAGGATCTTGCCCTAAATGGGTGTTTAATTAATAGTAGAATAGAACGACAGTATGTAAAGGGTGTATCTCACACGGCCTGACCTACTTTAGGCCTCAATTAAAGATTTCTTTGCCCAAAATGGCTATATTTCAAATGCCTGAATCAAACCCCTGTATGTAGGGGGTGTATCTCACACGGCCTGAATCAGTGTAGGCCTCAATTAAAGATTTCTTTGCACAAAATGGCTGTATTTAAAATACCTGAATCAAACCCCTGTATGTAAAAGGTGTATCTCACACGGCCTGACCCACAGTAGGCCTCAATTAAAGATTTCTTTGCCCAAAATGGCTGTATTTCAAATATCTGAATATAACCCAAATATATTAAGGGTGTATCTTACAATGACTTATGCAGCAAAGGCTGCCAAATAAACTTTTTTTGCCCAAACCCGGGTTTGTTTAATAACTCAATATGGCAGCAGTATATAACCCAGGAATTTCAAACGTCAAGATGCTGCAAGCCCTGAAATATTGTGTATTTTGCCCCAAAAAGGGTGTTTTATTAATGAAAGAATATAAGCCCTGTATATACAGGGTGTATCTCACACGGCCTGACGCACAGTAGCTATGAATTAAAGATTTGTGCACCAAATGGCGGTATTTCAAATATCTGAATCTAACCCAAATGTATAAAAGGTGTATCTCACAATGACATCTGCATCAAAGGCTGCCAACTAATTTTTTTTGGGCCCAAACGAGTGTTTGTTTAATAACTGAATTTGACAGCAATATATAAGCCTGTAATTTCACACGTGCTGATGCTGCAAGGCCTGAAAATAGTGTTTTTTGGCAAAAAAGTGTGTTTTTAAAACGCAAGAAAATGATGGGTGTATTTCTAACATAAATTGCACACTGACTAATCCAGATGTTGTATATTGCCCAAAAAGTTTTTTTTTGTAACAGAATATGAAAGCTGTATATATTAAACTTAAATTTAAAACTTGCAGATCAGGAAAATAGTGTTTTTTGGGGGCAAAAAAGTGTGTTTTTTAAAACCCCAGAAAATGATGGCTTTATTTCTAGCTTAAATTGAACACTCACTAATCCAGATGTTGTATATTGCTAAAAAAAATTGGGATTTTCAATGTCTCAAAAGTTCAGATGCAGTGCTGGTGCACTGAGCTTGCATAAAATGGCCGACCGCCGCGGCGGCCCACCTAACTGACTTATTAAAGTTTTTTTTTTTTCGGTCAATGGGCTCAGGGCGGGAAAAAATATATTGTGCTCTGCACCCACAAAACACAATGTATGTAGATCGCTGAGTTAGATTCAGATTTTGAGCAAAGACTCTCTCCTATTCTCTCCCTGAAATCACCAGCAGCATCCTCTCCCTACACTTAGCACAGCAGAGTGACGTGCAGCGCTACGTGACTCCAGCTTATATAGAGGCTGGGTCACTTGCTACACTGCCCAATCACAGCCATGCCATTAGTAGGCATGGCTGTGATGGCTTCTAAGGTCAGACAGTTAACCGCTTGTTGATTGGCTGCTCTGCAGCCTTTCAGAAAGCGCCAAGAAAGCGCCGAACACCAAACCCAAACTTTTACTGAAATGTTCTGGTTCGGGTCCGGGATCCAAAAATCCTAAAGTTCTGTACGAACCCGAACTTTACAGTTCGGGTTCGCTCAACCCTACATATAACTGCAACACACAAGGGCAAATAAGACGTAGGAATATTTCCTTGTAATAAACCCTGTTAATGGCTGTATCAAACAGCACACCCCAATAACAAGAACAGTTTGCTGGAATTACAGAGCTGTATAATGGCAATTCAGATCCCCAGTCAGTGCAGCAAGGTGTAATAGGATTGTTTCTATTACCCAGTCTGTAAACTCCCCTACTGAACCCTGTTCTGCTTCAATACTGTGGAATGATTCCTCCCTATCCTTTCCCTGAACTTCTATACAGCAAAATAAAAGTTTTAAAGTCTTTTCTACCACTGTCCCTAGCGCCTGCTGACGTCTTTCCCTGCACTGGACACTGGAAAATGGCTGAATCCAAGATGGCTGAGGCCATTTACAGGGCTGGCTGCTGATTGGCTGCATGCATGGCATTGTGTGTGATCCCTCGTTTCCAGAGTTCCTTGCTCCATGTCCTAACACGTGCAGCAGCCATTTTAGGAAAAAATGTGACTCGTGACGACGAAGCGTGAGGAAATTCAGATTCGATGCAAATCGAATTTTTCCTGAAATTTGGATCCAATTCCACTTTGTCAACTTCGATTCGCTCATCTCTAATATATAGTTTTATGGGAAAAGATTCAGTAAAACTTATATTTTATTAATCTAAATTCTTGCTCATTCTGTGCTTTGAAGTCAAGATGGTGGTCCTATGAGTGATGACAGCCTTTCCTCTGTGACTGTGTATAGAGGGATATCTGTCAATCACTGATAGGACGTCTCCTGGACTACAAAGCCCAGAATGAGCAGGAATATAAATGAATAAAATACAAGTTATACTGATTCTTTTCCTACAAAACTTGGTCGGCTCAGCTTCTCTGTTTTTCTTCTTTGCAGTGGTGTTTTTTCAACCTTGAAGTGCATTTTTGAGGGCAAAAGCATGTTCTCAGTGTGTTTTTTTTTTTTTTACATATTTTTTTTTTACTGTAAGACTGGCTTACGTGGCCCAATGGGGCAGGCAGTTGTCAAGAAGGAAGTGTTCCTTCCCGATAACTGCCCGCTTATTACCTGAAGCAGTCACCTCCACCTCCTCCAGATTAATTGTTTATGGGCAGCAGAGTGCAACTCTGCAAGTGGATGCAAACAGTCCTGCTCGTCCTCTAGGACAGGTTGCTTGCAGCCATATTGAATAACTTTTGGAGAATCCTTTTTAATGAACATGGATTTAGACTGTGGTAAAATCATAAATTTTTACTACCCTTATTGATCTCCCACTGCTGCTGTTCAACTGGACTCTCCGCACAGCCGATCACTGAAGTGGGTCACCACTGCTGCCATACCAAACCAATTCTGACATGTCAATCCCAAGACCCGGAAAGTGAGGAAGAGTGAGGACCAGAACAGTGGATGAACAGCAACAGCGTGGGATCGGTAAGATGAGTAAAGATTGTTTGTCTTTTTACCTCATGCCAACCCCATTTCCAGTTAAACAGTTCAGTTATTATTTGACTGGAATATAACTTTTTGTCTACTTTTAGTAATCGTGTTGAAGCCTGGACCAGAGATGTGCAGTTTCTCCTCAGACAAGAAGGCAGACCTGTGGCATCACTTGTTGCGAACAAGACTCAAACTCGTATTATGGAGGAGGACTGGAAAAATGTGGATCTAGCTGCCGGCTGGTTAAGAAAACAGGCAGCGAGCTCCTCACAACCGTTCATTTTATATTTGGGCTTAAACCTGCCACACCCATATCCTTCCGTAAACATGGGAGAGAATTTTGGCGCATCAACATTTTTAACTTCTCCTTACTGGCTTCAGAAAGTAAGTTTTTTTTCATCAGTCTATTGAGATGCACATGCAAACCAGATTTCATGTGATTGAAGAGGACATGTCTTTTTTAACTTGTCTGTTTTATGAAATATTTGTATTCATCATATAATAACAATCCTGTAACATCTTTTTAAGTTATGCCCTCTTGTAAATTTGACATTTTCCCTTCCCCCACGACAGCAACACAGAGAGAGAGAGGATCCACACCCAGGGACAGGAAACCTGCAGAATAAAAAGGTGGAGCCTCTCTCCCACCTCGGTGGTTTCCTGTCCCTGTAGTGGGAGACCTGCAGTTTTTCTTTCAGGTTCTTACCCATAGCATGGAAGTCCCAGAGATGCTCTGGAGGGCTATGTGGCACATACCTGCTGGGGTCTATCGCCCATATGTTGGGATAGCAGGACCCTAGGAGCCGTTGGTGGTCCGGGGCTTCCACCAGATTCTTGCGGCAGGTGCGTGTGCGCTCCTCAATGGGAGTGAGGCCACGCTGAAGCACAATAAAATGGAAACAGCCCTATGGGGTGGTGTATTCCTCCACATGTCACTAGAACCCAGAGTGAATTCAGGTTGTCCGAGCACCATTTCCCATGCATGCTGTCTGGAGGAGGAGACATTGTGAGAAGTGGACGTCACTTCCGGTAAGGCGTGCATTCCACGTGACGCACTTCCAGGTAAAGAGGCTGGATTTGTGTTCCACACATGTGGGGAAGGGGCAGGAGTAGTTAAAAGTAGATGAAATGGCAGGGAGATGCTGGCGTGTTCCATAACTGCATTCCAGCGGCATTGGATTAGCTGAGTACCCCTGCTCCCTTCTCTTGGCATGTATGTATACAGATATCTGTCTCCAATATTCCTCTCTCACATCAGTAATCCTTTAGGTGAGGAGTTGTTTCCTCCACATCAGGGTTATACTTTTGTGACTGCACTCATTTTTTCCTGCCAGACAAGTGATTTGGCCCTGAAGCATTGAAGGAGCAAAAGAGACCTGATCCGGCAGATCCCGGCACCAGTACTGGGTTAATTGGGTAAGTGCCCAATATTTGATATGTGACTAAAATGTGATATTTCTTTCTCTAGACAAGGCCTTAGAACGTTTTGGCTAAGAGAAAAAATAAAGAATGTGCATTGTGTACTTGCCCCCTATCTTCCTCATATACTAAAAAGCTATTCCAGCAGTATATAGAGAAGACAGTGGTGGAAGAATCGCCTGGGTTTCTGAAGGATATCAAATCACTTATCAGATCAGAAGTGAAGGTTTCTCTAAAGTCGTGTAAGCGGCAAAAGAGATCAGTAGAAGACTAGGGGTCAGAAGTGGATTCTTCAGCTGATAGTGAAGAGGTTTTAGGAACATACAACTCAGAAAATTCCTCTTCCTCAGAAGATGAAATGGAGGGTAGACCGTTTTTCCCAGTTGAAGACACTGACAAGTTATTGAAAGCCATTCGTTCCACTCTGGACTTAGAAGATGTTAAAGATAATAAATTAGTGGTTGATTCGGTGTTTGGGGGCCTTCAAGAGAAAGGACATAGGTGTTTTCCGTTGCATAAAAGTGTGTTAGCTCTCATTGATAGAGAATGGAAGAAACCAGACAAGAAAGCCTTCATTACTAAAGGATTTAAAAGAAAGTAGCCCCAAAAATTGATGTCGCCATATCCAAGATCTCAAAAAGGTCTTCTCTTCCCTTTGAGGATATGGGGTTCCTGAGAAACCCATTGGATAAGAAGGTTGATTCCTGTTTAAAAAGCACCTGGGAGACTGCGGCCTCCTCCTTTAGACCAAATATTGCTGCCACGGTTACAGCCAGATCCATGGGCATCTGGCTGGAGCGGTTGGAATGTCAAATTAGAGAGAAGTGTCCAAGAGAGCAGATTTTAGCCTCTTTACCTACTCTACAGAAAGCTGCTGATTTCATTGCAGATGCCTCTGTAGATTCGGTCAAGCTGGTTGCGCAGGCTTCCTCCCTATCCAAATTTGCCCGCCGAGTCCTTTGGCTAAAGAATTGCAAAGGTGGGGATTTATCCCATAACAAAGATTGTGCAGCATTCCTTGCCAAGGTCAGTTTTTGTTTTGGCCAGAGTTAGAGTCCCTCCTAGAAAAGGCTGCGGATAAGTAAAAGAGGTTTCCAGTTTTTTTTTCCTGCTTCCTCCTCAACTACCTTTTCCAGGGCCAGACATCCCTTTCGTTCCTTATCTAGATTTCAAGGTAGAGGACAATTTAACGATAAAAAACAGAACCTTAGATCTAAGGGGTCTGGGGGAAAGGGCTTCCTGTTTGGAGGTTCCTCCTCACAGCCTAAAAAAAACATCTCAGCAATGTTTCTGGTAAAAAAAAAACAGACAACTCCTTTCGCACAATTATAAATCTGAAGCAACTAAACATATATCTTCTCTTCAAGAAGATGGAGAATGTAAAATCAGCAGTTCATCTTCTGTATCCCAGATGTTTCATGGCGGTCTTGGATTTGAAAGACGCATATTACCATATCCCTATTTATCCAGTGCATCAACAGTTCCTCATAGTGGCAGTGATGATAGAGTGACGATAGAGGGAAACACTCGTCGCTGCGGATAAGTAAAAGGTTTCCAGTTTTTATTTTCTGGTTCCTCCTCAACTCCCTTTTCCAGAGCCAGACGCCCCTTTCATTCCTTATCTAGATTTCAAGGTAGAGGACAATTTAACTATAAAAAACAGAACCTTAGATCTAAGGGGTCTGGGGGAAAGGGCTTCCTGTTTGGAGGTTCCTCCTCGCAGCCTAAAAAAACATCTCAGAAATGACACCAGGAGTTTGGTTGGAGGAAGACTGAAGTTTTTCCTTCCCACATGGGAAAACGTGGCAGAAGAATGAGTCAGGAGGCTCATAGGGGAAGGATTAAAATTAGATTTTTGCGCAAGTTCTCCCCAAAAGTTTGTAGTCACAAAGGCTCACAGTTCTCCGATTATGGAAATAGAAGTCCTAAAACTGTTAGAAAAACAAGTGCTAATCCCAGTCCCGGTGGCAGAACCTGGGAAGGGGTACTACTTTCCTCTGTTTCTAGTAAAAAAAAAAAAAACAGACAACTCCTTTCGCACAATTATAAATCTGAAGCAAGTAAACATATATCTTCTCTTTAAGAAGACAGAGAATGTAAAATCAGCAGTTCATCTTCTGTATCCCAGATGTTTCATGGCGGTCTTGAATTTAAAAGACGCATGTTACCATATCCTTATTTATCCCGTTGTCAACAGTTCCTCATAGTGGCAGTGACGATAGAGTGATGATAGAGGGAAATATTTGTCACCTTTAATTTCAGGCTCTTCCATTTGGCCTCTCTATGGCCCCCAGAATGTTTACAGAGGTAGTAGCAGAAGTAGCCTCATTTATAAGGAAGGAGAACATCCTATTCCTGCCCTATTTGGACGATTTTCTAATCATAGCAAGCTCCCAGTAGGATTGTGTGAGGGCAGTTCAGAGGGTGACAAAAATTTTGGAGGATCTAGGATGGATTATAAATCTCAAAAAGGCCTGAATTGTGCCAAGGACTCATCATCGTCAAGTGTTTCTGGGTCTTCTCCTGGATTCGGTGGCGCAGAGAGTCTTCCTGACTGAGGAGAAGATATTACTCGTCCATGCACAGTTGCAAATGTTGCAATCTGCCCAAGAATTGACTGTCCGGAAAACTATGTCGGTTCTGGGGTCCCTGACCTCCTGCATTCCAGCGGTGGAATGGGCCTAAATTCATACTCTTCAACTACAGAAAGAAATACTCCTATCACTAAAGAAGACTGGGGGATCTTTGGACTCAAAGATAGTAATTTCCAAGAAAACATTAAAAGATCTGTCATGGTGGGAAGACAGCATAAAATTTGAGTCTGGGGATTCCATTAAGTTACCCCGATCCAGTACTGATAACAGACGCCAGCCCGTAGGGATGGGGAGCGCATTTTTTAGATCAGATCATTCAGGGTCAGTGGTCCGCCATGCAGAAAACATTCTCCTCAAACAGAAAAGAGCTGCTAGCTATAACACTGGCTCTGAAGACAGCATTAAAGGGTAAAATTTTACCCTTTACTCATCAAAAACATGTCAGGATAATGTCGACAATTGGTTTGTGGTAGCCTACGTAAATCATCAGGGGGAACAAGATCTGTTTCCCTCATAAGAGAAGCAGAACTGTTGTTTCAGAATGTGGAAGGGAAATTCGGTCATCTTTCTGCACTCAACATAAGGGGCCAGGAGAACTTCCAGGCAGATTTCCTGAGCCGTCATCAGTTGAGACAGGGGGAGTGGTCCCTGAACCCTTCAGTCTTCTCAGAGATGGGCAATCCATCAATTGACCTCTTTGCCACCAGAGAGAACAGAAAGGTAGAGAGATTTTGTTCTCTCAACCCAAAATAATTCCCAGAGGGAGTTGATGCCTTTCTTCAGAAATGGAACTACCCCTTGGGCTACGCCTTCCCCCGTTCCAGTTTATTCCTCTAACCCTCAAAAAGATCAGGGATGAGGGGGCAAGAATAATTATGATGGCCCCCTTCTGGCCAAGGAGAGCATGGTTCTCTCTACTGAGGTCCATGTCAGTCTGGATCCTTAGATCCTTCCGGAGATCCCAGACCTTCTGGTGCAGGGCCCAGTATGTCATCCAAGTGACAGGGGTCTGCACCTTACGGCCTGGAATTTGAGAGATCATTGCTGATTAGACATGGGTTTTCTAGTGTTTACTTTACTAAGAAGCAGGAAAGCTGTGATAGTTTCTATCTATAATAGGGTCTGGAAGAAATTCCTAGTTTTTTTCAGGGATAGAGGCAGGCACTTTGCCCTGTGAGTTTCCAATCATTCATATTCTGGAGTTTCTCCAGAAGGGGTTGTCTATGGGGTTAGCTAAGAGCACCCTTAAAGTACAGATTTTGGCCCTTTCTGCCCTCGGAGGGAAGAACTTTGCCATTGATCCAGTGAGAGTACCCAGGTTTCCCCCCTGGGATTTAAACTTAGTGTTAAATTTTTTAACTAGGGAACCCTTTAAGCCATCAATGTCCTGTTCAGTAAAGTTTCTTACCTTTAAATTAGTTCTGTTGGTAGCACTAACCTCTGCGAGGAGGTTTAGCAAAATTCAAGCTATCTCTATCAACCCTTCTTTTATGTCCATTCTAAAGGATAGAGTTATTTTTAGACCAGACCCACATTTTTTATCAAAGGTTCCTTCCAAGTGTAACAGGCTCCAAGAAATAGTTCTTCTATACTTTTTTGGTAAACCCAAAAACCAAGAGAAGAGGGGTTAACACTGCCTAGATGTGAGGAGAAGCTGTCACGGTCCCTCAGGTGACTGGTGTCAGGAGATCAGAGAGACTGGCTGAGCGTGAAGGACTCCATTTTCTCAGCTGTTGCTCAATGGTCATCAATTCTACCCTTTATAGTCTGACCCCACCCTTCTGACTATGCGGTAGATAGCTTCATTAGGGTTTGGCTGAGCTGGTGTGAGGTCGTCGCTGGTGTTCCTGTTTGTCCATCTCAACAGAAGTTAAGTGTTGCTTTTTTTGTGTTTGTTATATTCCCTGTTGTTTGTATCTGGCAGAGACTTCCATTAGTCCATTCGGGGAGGAATGGGTTGTCTCTGGTCCTTACCTTATTCCAGGACCTTATAGAGAAATCAGGGCCTAGGTTGCATAATATGAATATTTCCTACCTTCAAGGTCTATTCATATTGATAGGTAGTCAGGGCCCGGATTAGGGTTGTCTAGGAGGTGACCTGTTTCTTCCCTAGTTTCCAAGCCCAGTTCCCTTCCCTCCTGTGTTCAGTGTGTAATTTCCCTCCCACACTGATCGTGACAGAAGCCTTATGCATTATCTAGAGGCTACCAAAGATTGGGGAACGTCCTCTGCCTTTTTTTTTTCTTCTGTCACAAATAAGGGTAAGGTGGCCTCAAAAACTTCCCTGGCCAGGTGGATTAGGACTGTTATTTCTCTGGCCTATTCCTTTTCTGGGAGTCCTCTATCTCTGAAAACACATTCTACTCGTGCAGTTTCTCCCTCTTGGGCTGAGTGGGCTATCGGCTTCAACTAAATCCTGTCTCTGATCTTCTGTTTGGGAAGAAGGTTCTGGAAGCAGTTTCCCGCCCTTAAGGAAGGGGTTTCTCTGTAATATCTCTCTATGGTGCTGTCGTGGGGGAAGGGAAAGGTGATTACACTCACCGGTAATCAGATTTTCTAGACCCCATAACAGCACCCTTCCTTATTCCCTCCCTGGTGTTCACGTTTTTTCTGGTTGAGTTGTACAGGGTGTAGCAAAAAAAAAAAAGTTATTACGTGATTGGATAAACTAACCCAGGTTGGAGTCACTCTCATGCTCTGTAAACCACTGAGGTGGGAGAGAGGCTCCACTTCTTTATTCTGCTGGTTTCCTGTCCCTGGAGGCAGATCATCTATCTGTGGTGCTGTCGTAGGGTCTACAAAATCTGATTACTGGTGAGTGTAATCATCATTTTCCATACTCATTAAAGAGTTTTTTCCAGTTTGCATCAACATTTTTTATAGCAATTCATGAAGATAGCTGTCATTTACTAATGTTTTTGTATTTCTTTTACCTTTATTGACCCTATCTTCCATTCTGGTCTGTCGTCTCATGACCATGTCCATGTACCTCTTTTCTATTTCCTGTGAAGTCATGTCCATAAAGGGATAGTGATAGGGGAGTGGCTATGTAACTAGCAGGGTGGGAGGTGCTATAAACTAGCTGGGTGTTGTTAGGGGCATTGTCAGACTGTATTGGGACACATCAATTTTTGCCGAAGTGGGAAGATAAGTCTTTCCAGTATTTTGAAATCTTTATCCTTGGAGAAAATATGAGAGCTACGTCAGGTAAAGGAGAAATGCATCATGGGTTTGGTTGGAGGCAGGAACAGGAAGTGCTACATACAGGATGGAAACAAGAGTGATTTATTACATGGTGGAAATGGGCCAGGAGAGTCCAAATTGAAAAAAAAAAACATGAGGAAGTTGTACATGAGGTAAGTGTCACGACAGAGGGTAGGGATAAGTGCATCCCTAAACTCCACCCAACCCCTATCCCTGCCTACTTGCACAGCCCGTCCTAACCGACGGCGTACAACTTGACGGCAGTCCCTCGCTTAGATATGTACAGGGGCCTAAGAAGATAACAGAAGTACCGTAACAGAGTCAGACAAGCCAAAGTCAAAGCCAGGAGGTCACACAAGTACACAGGGAGCAATCCGGTAACAAAGTCAAAATACAACCCAGAATCTGAAGCCAAGAGGTCACGTCAATTCCAGGGAGGTCACAAGGTCGAAGTCAAAAACAGAGTCGAGGTCCAAAACACACAGAAGGCACAATACAAAAATGCTGGTGAGGGTAGCAAGACCATTCACAGACAACCTGTGGCCAGCAGGCTGCCTGTTTAAATAGCAGAACAAGTGGCCAGCGTCATGAGATGGCCAGCGTCACTTGACCCAAGTCCTGCCCAAACCATCTGAGTGGTGATAAATTGCGATCAGCGCTCAGTACCTCTTTCAGCAAGGAGGATGCCGGCCACACTAAGGAGGCATGCGCGGCCAGGTCCTCCCCGCCCCCTGCTCCTCATGGAGACGAGGACGCAGGCGGAGTCCTCGCTCCTGCACAGATGCAGGATGCCGGCGGCGCCACAAGGAGGAAGCTCATCGACGGCTCCCCGTTCCAGTACCCCCCTTCCACAAGGGGCCACCGGACCCATAATTACTTGAGCGGGTTTTTTCGGGTGAGTAAGATGGAACCTTCTCACCAGCCTCACAGCATGCATCTCAATAGCCAGCACCCAAGACCTCTCCTCAGGATCAAAGCCCTTCCAATGGACCAAATATTGCAGAGAGTTCCGGACCTTTCTCACATCAATAATCCTAGAGATCTCGAATTTTGGTTGACCGGCCACCTCCACTGGTGGTGAAGCTTCCTGTGAAGGGGATACAGGCGACACATACTTTTTAAGTAAAGACTTGTGAAAAGCATTATGAATACAAAAGGAGTCGGGTAATCTTAACTTAAAAGATACAGAATTAATAATGCCCACAATCTCATAAGGCCCAATGAACAGTGGTGCAAACTTATTCGAAGGTACCTTCAAAGACAAATTCTTGGTGGAAAACCACACTTTATCACCCAACCCTGTGGCCAGCGTCACGTGACCAAAGTCCAGCCCAAAACATCTGAGCGGCGATAAATTGCGATCGGCGCTCAGTACCTCTTTCAGCAGTACCTGCACAGATGTGGGAAACCGGCGGAGCCGCAAGGGGGAAGCGATTTGCCGGCTCCCCATTACAGTAGGCAACTACATGATCATATCTATTAAAAACCATAGTAATCCTAGAAAAGCCCTTTAAGGTGTATCCCGATACAGTCTGACACAAGCACTAACTGGACAGTGTCAGTGTTCGCGAGGGCTGGTCTTTTTGACCTTTTGACCTATGTACTCTTTAATAGCTCCTAGTAGCCAAATGGTACAATTTTTGTGTGCGTTTTGGCTACTAGTAATAGCTACCTGTAACTGGATTATGCTTTACCTGTCACTGTGGAGAACAGTAAATGTTCTACTCATTGCTAACCTTATTTTTTTTTGCCTTTTATAGGTTTCTTATCAGGATGTTACTATTCCCAAATGGTTGCCACTAAAAGCTATACATCCAGTGGATTATTATTCATCTTATACCAAAAACTGCACTGGTAACTTTACAAGCCAAGAGATCCGTGACATAAGAGCTTATTATTATGCTATGTGTGCAGAGACAGATGCTATAATGGGTAAGTAATAGCTAGCTATGCACTGATATTGGTTACCATATAAAGCTCTGGCCACAGGAGGTCTCGCATATATTGCTCAGATATGTTACAAAATTAAAACGAAACATATACAGTAAAAAAATATAAATTTTCTTTTTTAAGACTAATCCAAATCTTAAATTTGCAAATGTATTTAACCTCTTAACAGTCATGTTAAAATTGGGAAAACCCTCCAAAAAATGTAACTTTTTTATTGTAGATTTTTAATGTGTGTCTGCAGTAAATCTTGTTGGCGCACAACTCAGGGGACACTATTGCATTTTTAACTCCTTAGTGATATCATTAATTTTAGTCTTAAGGACCAATAGTATTTTCCTCCTTTGTGTTCTAGCAGTCATAACTTTTTAATTGTTTTCCTCTAAATGTTTATTTTTTTTATTTTGCAGGCTTAGGGTAGGTTTTTTTAGGAACCATTTTGGGATTTATATGGTGTATTAAATAACTTTGTTTATTTTATTTTTGGGGAAAGATGAAATAACAGCAATAATTTCATCGTTTTTTGGTATTTTTTTACGCGGTTCATTGTGTGGTAAAAATAATATAATTTTATTATCTGGGTCACTAAAATGATGATAATGCCACATTTCTATATATTTTTACTATTTCTCTCTCCTCCTGCAGCTCTGCAGCTGCTCACTCATTATCTTCCACACTGACAGGGAGGGTGGCGGCTGCCTTAGCTGCTCATATCTCTGGTTTGGTACCAGCTAGAGATATGGGCTTTGTATTGTTTGAAAGATGACATTCCAAGCATAGTAATATGTTCAGTACAGAGGAAGAAAACACTGATAGAAATTGGGATGCTGTTAATGCAGCTGAAAGTGAAAAAAAAGCAGGTTTTATCCGAGATTATTCTTGACTCGATTTCTAAAAGGGATTTCTCCTCTGTTGCTTGGACTAATGCTGTCATTTTTGCCAGCTAATAAACAAGAACAGTTAAAGGGAACCTGTCAGCAGCAAAACCCATCCCAAACCACCAGCAGTACCTTCAAGTAGCTGGCAGTGACTTTCAAATGATGATTTTCTTACTGCATTCTGATGAGGCAGAAGTATGAAAAACAATCTTTTATCCTCCGCCCGCGCTATTTTACAGTCAGGCTTGAACTCAAGCGGGCAGCGGCCTCCTTGCTTCAAGTCAAGGTAACCACGCCCCTTCCCTGTCTCTTCTCCTGTGACTGACAGCCGGCTGTTCAGCAAAACGAGCCGTCTGTCGGGCATAAGCGCTGTCAATCAGAGCGAAGGGGCAAGGTTACCTTGACTTGAAGCAAGGAGGCCGCTGCCCCCTTGACTTCAAGCCTGACTGGAAAATAGCGCGGACGAAGGATAAAAGATCATTTTCATACTTCTATTTCATCAGAATGCAGTAAGAAAATCATCATTCGAAACTCACTTTCGGCTACTTGAAGGTACTGCTGGTGGTTTGGGATGGGTTTTGCCGCTGACGGGTTCCCTTTAAGTACTTTTCCCACAGCACGAACAGTTAGGTGGTTAAGGAGTATCTTTCAGCATGATCAACCCTATTAAATGAGGCATACTGTAGGATTGATCATGCTGATTAAAATGATACTTTTGTTATGTCTGTAGCTGGAACTGTTGCCGAGATATAAGAGATTTTAGTAATATTCACTATAGTTCACTCACGAAGCACTTTCACCACAGCAGCATAGGAACAGTTCACAAACTGCGCAGTTTCAGAAATACTGCCACTCAAAATCCAATAATCATCCCTTTTTGCAACTCTGGTAAATCGTCACATTTACCCATGACAGCAGCGAGGGATATGTGTGCAGACAGCCTATCATACACCTTATATACCTGCCAAGCCAGATCACCACACGTAACTTCCTTCATGAGCTACGATGTCGAAAGTAGGAAGTGGTCATAATAATGTGACTTGACCACGTGTAATGATAGTGGGCGCGGAAGCGTATGCTGAAGGCCCACCATGGTGTCATTAAGCATGATGGGAGTTGTAGTACGTTTATTCTGCCCCCTTTTTTCTCCCCCCTTTCCCCTTTTTCCAATTAACTTGTGTGCTTATTTACAGTTATTCTGAGGTAATTTAATAAATGATTTTGGTTGGTTTCTGGTTACCTACCTGTTACTGAGGCACCTGTTTTCTGCCAGCATTTGATTGGTGGATGAAGTTCTGGGGTGGGAAATTAAAGTATTTATAGATGGTCCCAGCAGGTCCGGAGATTGTCCGCCGTGGAGCCTGGGAGAAGAGGACATCGTGTGAAGCTGGGTGGATTGCCGGCGTAGCTGCAAAAGAGCTATTGTGCTGTGCCGGCATTAACAGGCAGAAGTTAGAGCGGCGGCGGAGAAGCAGCAGCAGGGAGCAGTGTAGCGGAGGTTCGGGACAGCTGACGGCAGAAGAACCGAAGTGTTCCTGTCAGCGGGGGCTGACGAAAGAAGAGCGGAGAATAGAAGGACTCACCGGTCGGATGGAGGAGCTTCTGAAGAGGCTGATCCAGCGCGCCGAGTCAAGAGGAGGAGAGGCGTGGCTTCAGCAGTGCTTGGCTGACGGCCCGTCAGCCAAAGATGAAGAGGTGGTACCACGTGACGTCGCTCGGCGCAGTGACGTCACAGGATATGAGACGGCGTCAACAAGGTCATCAGGGAGCGCTTCTCATAGCGCGGAAGAACAGGCCCGGGTTTCCCAGAGGATGAAGAGACCGAGGAGGGCGTATTCTCCGTCAAAAGCAGGGAGCAAGAAAGGTGGCAGCGTGCATTCCTCCCCTAGATGTGCGGTATTGCAGTCTGGGGTTTTGAGTAGAGCACCGCAGCCGGCCTCCAGCACACCCAGCATGGACCAAGGACCAGAGCTAGGTGAGGAGACATGTAAGAAGAGCTTGGCTTTGCCTACCAACATAGAGATTAATGATAATAGATTGCTGCTTATCTTAGCTAAGCTATTTTCTGAGTGGGCTACAGCTCGTATGCCTGCTCAAATGGATCAGCCGGCAGCAGTGTGGCGTGATTTTCCAGCGGCTGCAGGAGCTTATAATTTAGTTTTAAACAAATCACAGAATATGGTATCACTTGATAATGGGGTTGGGATAGGTGAAACTTGCTTAAAGGAAGCTATGACTTGTGATGGCTCTCCTTTGGGGTTTCATTTGTCACAATTTATGAAGGGAAAAATTTGGAGAAGGGAGTATGTCGACATTTTCTCGCTACTTCCTTCCACCAAAGAATCTTTCAAGATTGAGAAGAAAGTGTTTGAAAAAGATGATGACAGAAAAAGGGTTGCGCCAAGATCCTTTAATAATTGGCTGCAGGCCTTTTTAATCTATTCTTCGGTATTTTGTGCTAAACATCCTCAGAGTTGTATTGGTTTGTTTCAGCATATGGATTCCATTTTGGAGGCTTATCGTAATTTCAGTGCCCATGCATGGTTTTCATATGATGAAACCTTTCACCAGAAGTTTGCAGTACACAGTAATATGACTTGGGGTTATAAGGACGTTGGCCTTTGGCTTAGCTTGATGTTGCCACAGAGAAGTGGTTTCCAAGCTAAGCCAAATAATTCAGTGGTGTCTGGTGCGATTATTAAGAAAGGTGTTTGTTTTGCATATAACGAATCAGCTTGTAAATGGCTGAGTAATTGTAGATACTGGCATGTGTGTTCATTTTGTTCAGATGCGCACCGCATGTTTTGGTGTTTTAAAAGATCAAATCAAGTCACCTTACAAAATCAAAACACCAGAGAATTTTCCAAAAGCTCAGACGCCAGTGAAATGGGAAAGAATGCTTCCATGGTTAGAATTGTTTCCAGACCGACTGAAGGTGGAATAATTCTTAAGGGTTTTGTTAGTGGTTTTTATGTTCCAAAATTTGCAGGTAAAGGTTGTGTAATTTGATGATAATTGTCCGTCAGTCAAAAGGCACTTAGACATTGTTGCGACTAAGATTCTTAAAGAGTTAAAGGAAGGTAGGGTAGCTGGTCCTTTTGTTTCCCCACCTTTTACTGATTTTAGGGTTTCTCTTTTGGGTATTGTTCCAAAGAGGAATCCTAATGAGTTCAGACTAATAGTAAGGCTGGTTACAGCCTGGATTTGTGGGTGGGGCTGCCCTCTATATAATCCCGAGCGACCTCACCCTGGGGCCGTCACTTCGTGCTCCTGCCTCTGTCATTCTTGTGTGGGTTCCCAGGTGCACAGCTGCCGCTGGGTGTCATTAGCAAACTAGCTTCTCTGGTGGTAGGAGTCTTTCTTTGCAGCATGGAGCTTGTTATTTTGCTCTCTGCTACCATAGCATGCACGCGCCATACTACGCAAGTAGGTTGGGCCGGGGCGGTCTCTCCTGGCCGGTCGGAACCGACTTTGCTAGCGAACAGGAGGCTTTGCTTCAGAATCTGCTACCTCAGGTTGCTCGTTGGGCCTAAATACTTCTATTTCTTTTCAACTTTGTTTGTTGGTAATAGGAGTTGGTTCCTATAAATCTTACAAGTTTTACTTCGCTTTGTTCATCTCGTATGAGAAGTTACTTCAGCCGGTTGCTGTAAAGGAAGAGTTACCCGGGCTGCACGTGACGTCATGTTTGGAGATCGGACGCAGCTGTTATTGTTTAGGCCTCTTGCTGTAGCTGTTCCTTGCCATGTGTCTCCCCCTCCCCCCGCTACCACCATCTTTAGTCTTCATGTATTTCACTGCTCCATGTACTTAAAAACCCTGCCGCACTTTTATGCTCTGCTGTTATCCTGAGCGGCATTGACACTTTCGGCTTTTATTTAATGTCTTTATGCTGCATCCGCACGTCTTTACTGTCCAGCACTTTCCTACTCTTGGTTCGTATTCACTCAGATTGGTCTCTCATTCAAGCTGCGTTCACCTGTTGGCTGTTACATCTCATTCTGTACCCAGCCGACGGCTGGATCCGTATTACACGCCTGTTATTACATGTTGTGTACTCGGCTTACAGCTGCTACTGCTCCATTTTATTCTCGGGACGCACCACCCTGGTGTTCACACCTTGCTCCACTCACAACCAGAGCTGTATTCATGCGTTGACTGTTACACCATGTTTGCTCTGCTCACCGTGAGAGCTGTGTTTACACGTCCACTGTGACAACATGTTCATACTAGGCTAGGCTTGTTTCAGAGCTGCATTCACTTTCACTGTTACATCATGTGTATGCTCCACTCACATTTAGAGCTTTTGTTCTACCAATTTCATTCTTGGCCACACCCAGAGGTGCATTCACATCGCTGTCAAATCATTTTTTTGCACTCCACCCTCGACCAGAGTTTCATTCATCCGTCTATCGATATTTCAGGTTTACTCTACTCGCACCCAGAGCTGCGTTTACACGTCCTATGCTACTTCAGGTTCTTTCCATGTCTGCTGTCACATCAAGTTAATATTCCGTTCACATCCAAAGCTGCGTCCGCATGTCTGCTTTTACATCTTGTCCTATACTCCATTCCCATACTCAGAGCTGCGCCCATACCATGTTTTTAGGTACCACTCACATCCAAAGCCCCATTTGTTGTTACATCATGTGTTGTACTCTGCTTCCACTCAAAGCTGCATTCTCCTGTTCATTGCTACGTCATGGTTTTATCTCACCGGGGCAGTCAGCACCTACCTCTCTCCCAACAAACATAACTGCGTTCTTTTCAGGCTTACGTTCCTTTCCTCGTGGTCTGTTACATTCCATAGGCCTACTTTTCTGTTCACCTCAGGGAGATCCTGGTTCATATTCACTCAGACTGGTCTCCT
Source organism: Bufo gargarizans (assembly GCF_014858855.1). Lineage (NCBI taxonomy): Eukaryota > Metazoa > Chordata > Amphibia > Anura > Bufonidae > Bufo > Bufo gargarizans. Next base: position 637,178,010 of record NC_058080.1, on the reverse strand, counting down.
TTGAAAAAAAAAAAAAAAAAGCTCTTTCATTACTGCAGTCCGAGTCATCCGCCGCTTGTACGCGTCTCCAGGACGGGTAAGCTCCTTACCTCAGTCCTTCCCCTCCACAGGGCTCCTCCGATCAGCGCTCACGTGTTTTCCCTGCTTCCGGTCGCGGGGTCGGCGTGCGTTCCAGCGCGGAAGGCATGTTGAGAACCACCGCCGAACTTGTGTGTTTTGAATTACAGGTGGTGTCCTGGTTAGTACTATGTCATTGCTGCCCAAACTTACCGGAGCTCGCTCCTCCCGGTTCCTCTATGCTTCCTACAGCGGCATTTTGCAGATCAAGTTCACACATGCTGACATCACTCTTGATAGTGGCTTGCAGCTAAACCAGCTCCTCTATTCCTTGTTGTGGTTGCTAGGAGCTGGTCATACAGTGCAAAATCCTCACCTTGGAGCACATGCTGGACTGTGTTTTACATGAATACGACTCACCTGGGTTGGAAATTACACAGCTTCAGCCTAAACTCTATGCATGGTCACTGCACGCTGACCATTTGCCTGCCGTCATCTGTACTGATATGTAGTGGTAGCAGGGCTGTTCTGTATGTGTATGTTCATTTATTCATATGCTATGTTTCCCTGTTTCCCATTGGATCGCCCAGGCTCGTACCTACCTCTGTCTCCTGGATCGCCCAGGCTCGTACCTACCTCTGTCTCCTGGATCGCCCAGGCTCATACCTACCTCTGTCTCCTGGATCGCCCAGGCTCGTACCTACCTCTGTCTCCTGGATCGCCCAGGCCAGTACCTACCTCTGTCTCCTGGATCGCCCAGGCTCGTACCTACCTCTGTCTCCTGGATCGCCCAGGCTCAGTACCTACTTCTGTCTCCTGGATCGCCCAGGCTCGTACCTACTCTCTGGATCGCCCAGGCTCGTACCTACCTCTGGATCGCCCAGGCTCGTACCTACTTCTGTCTCCTGGATCGCCCAGGCTCATACCTACCTCTGTCTCCTGGATCGCCCAGGCTCGTACCTACTTCTGTTCTCCTGGATCGCCCAGGCTGTCATCTCCTCAGTTATTCCTCCTTCTGACCCGACTAGATTTTGTTCTCCTGGGAACGAAAAAACGGGGCGTTCTCCAGTCATCTGGAGATCGTCAGTCTCCGCTTGGCTGGCACACTTGATGGGGGGCAGGATTTCCCTTAACCAGGTTCTTCCCTTCCCAGGTTAGGTGGAGGTGCTATTTTCCAGTTTCCTAATGTACCATTTTGGGCAAATTTTTCTAAAACAAACAGGGCTGCAGTACCGTCTGGTATCCAGTCCTCCCAATCAGCCAAGTAGCTGCTCAACAGCTTCCTGAATTCTTTAGGTATCACGCATACGTCTTTTGTCTGTCTTCCCTGCTTCTTGTCTCGCTCTCACACATCATCTGATGTCTCCCTGGATCGCCCAGGCCTATGCTGCCTCTGTCATTCTGGATCGCCCAGGCTCGCTCTGTCATCTTGGATCGCCCAGGCTCGCTCTGTTTATCTGTCATCCCGGATCGTCACGTTTTGCCACTAATGTCCGTCGCTGACTCACTTTTATTAGCTAGTGGCCGTCGCCTGTTCCGTCTGTTTTATAGCTGTCTAGGCCTTCCTGAACACGACAGGTCCACTTAGCCGGATACTTTTACCAGACTGTCTTCTACCTGTGTCTCCAGGGTTAACTTTTTTGCCTGATTTCGCTCGGGTTTTCTGGTCGGCCAATGTCCACCTGAATGGCTCAGGTCCGCGTACTGGCTGTCTCTTTCCTAAAATAATTCAGACGCCAGCCACTATTAGGGTCCATCTTAGTTTCACCTCATAACTATCCGGTGCCTTCCTGAATCGCTCAGGACATTTAACAGCCCGGCTCCTGCCTGAATCGCTCAGGCCCAACTTACCTCCCGTGTCGTTCGGGTCATCTTTGTTGCGGCCACGTACAACCACCATGAATCGTGCAGGGTTAGGTTCTTCGTTCTGAATCATTCAGGACGTCACTCGATTCACTCAGGTCCATTTGGCTTTGTCACCGGAATCGGCCGACCCCGTCCTCGGCACACTCCGGCCCCCCTTTTTCCCGGCACTCCGCTTCTTTCGGGTCAGGTCCTCCCTTTCGTTCATTTTTCCGCCACTCTCATCCTTCCTCGCTCCCCGTCCACGGTCCTCTGTTCCCTCTTCTTCCTTCAGTTCCGTGGGCTTTCACGAGGCATCTTCTTGTGATCTAGTCCCCTTTGCTTCCTGGCTCCACCCTCCTTAAACGCCATCTCGTTCGGCAGGGTGGCCAATTTTCTTTATTTCTCCCATGTTCCAAAACTAGTCAGGTAGGTCCTCCTGTCGAGATCAAGTTCTTCCCCACGTCAAACAGTTTGTGTCCTGTCAAGGTGCTGGGAGACCTTGCCGAGTTTCTCCTTCCTCTTTCTCCAGAGGACCCGCTTCTTCCCCCTCCAGGGCAGGCCCCTCACCGCGGCTCAGTTCATTTCCCACATCCGCACGTTAGCAGCAGGTTTGGGGTATAATCCAGATACAATTTCAGGGCACTCGTTCCGCATAGGAGCCGCCTCCTCGGCCTCCAAGCTCCAGGTGCCCGCGCATCTTATCCGCAAGATGGGGCGCTGGAAGTCCTCGTGCTTTGCTAGGTATATTCCCAATCTGCAGGTTGAGATTTCCAGGGCTTTCGTTCGTTGGCATTGTGACTTGTCCTGTTCAGTTTCAAATAAATATTTCACACCTAGCAGTGTTGACAGTCTTTTTGCCCACATATTCAGGCTTACCCCGCACTGGCTCCGGGCACAGTTCAGCCAGATAGATCATAGAGGGCTGGTAGGCATCCCTCCCAACTCCACATTCTTGCACACCTCAACCCAGACCACAAATAGTAAGGCTGGTTACAGCCTGGATTTGTGGGTGGGGCTGCCCTCTATATAATCCCGAGCGGCCTCACCCTGGGGGCGGTCGCTTCGTGCCCCACCCTCCCGACCCTTCTTTCTTTCTTTTCACTCTCCTGGGTGGCCCACATATTCAGACCTACCCCGCACTGGCTCCAGGCACAGTTCAGCCAGATAGATCATGGAGGGCTGGTAGGCATCTCTCCCAACTCCACGTTCTTGCACACCTCAGCCCAGACCACAAATACATCATTCATCCTATCCAGTGAATTAATCTTTGAATGATTCATTGGATAAAGAGATAGCATCATTATCTTATACATCTTTTGATGACGCTGTTTCTTTAATCCGTTCAGTTGGGAAAGGCTGGTTTATGGCAAAGGCAGACATTAAGGCTGCTTTTCGCTTGCTGCCGGTGGATCCAGAAGGCTTTAGGTTTTTAGTTTAACGGTCAATTTTTCTTTGATAAATGTTTGCCAATGGGGTTCTCTTGGTCTTGTTTTTATTTTGAATCGTTGGGTTCAGTTAATGTTCTTCATTATTTAGATGATTTTCTGTTTGTTGGTTCTTTTGGTAATTGTTCTCGTTTATTAGAAGGTTTTATACAGATATGTCAATATTTTAGTGTTCTGTATTCCAAGAGAAGTCAGTATGGCCATGCCAAGCGATTGAGTTTTTAGGTATAATAATTGACTCAGTGAACATGGAATTCAGGCTTCCTATGGAGAAAGTTGAGAAAGACGTTTTATTGACTAGAAAAATAAGTTCAGTGAAGAAAGCTCAGTTGAAAGAAGTTCAGAGTTTATTAGGTGTTTTAGAGTTTGCATCAAGAATAATACCTGTAGGTCGTGTTTTTTCTAGAAGATTATATATGGCAACGAAAGGGTTAAAATCTCCTTATGCGCATGTTAGAATTACAAAGGTTTTGAAGGATGATTTAGCAGTTTGGGAAGAATTCTTAATTCATTTCAATGGGCACAATGCTTGGCAGGAGGAATTTAACCACTTCAACCCTGCTAGCTGAAACCCCCTTCATGACCAGGCCACTTTTTACACTTCAGCACTACACTACTTTCACCGTTTATCGCTCGGTCATGCAACTTACCACCCAAATGAATTTTACCTCCTTTTCTTCTCACTAATAGAGCTTTCATTTGGTGGTATTTTATTGCTGCTGACATTTTTACTTTTTTTGTTATTAATCAAAATGTAACGATTTTTTTGCAAAAAAATGACATTTTTCACTTTCAGCTGTAAGATTTTGCAAAAAAAAGACATCCATATATAAATTTTTCACCAAATTTATTGTTCTACATGTCTTTGATAAAAAAAAAAATGTTTGGGCAAAAAAAAAAAAAAGAATGGTTTGGGTAAAAGTTATAGCGTTTACACACTATGGTACAAAAATGTGAATTTCCGCTTTTTGAAACAGCTCTGACTTTCTGAGCACCTGTCATGATTCCTGAGGTTCTACAATGCCCAAACAGTAGAAAAACCCCACAAATGACCCCATTTCGGAAAGTAGACACCCTAAGGTATTCGCTGATGGGCATAGTGAGTTCATAGAACTTTTTATTTTTTGTCACAAGTTAGCGGAAAATGATGATTTTTTTTTTTTTTTCCTTACAAAGTCTCATATTCCACTAACTTGCGACAAAAATTTTAAAATTCTAGGAACTCGCCATGCCCCTCACGGAATACCTTGGGGTGTCTTCTTTCCAAAATGGGGTCACTTGTGGCGTAGTTATACTGCCCTGGCAATTTAGGGGCCCATATGTGTGAGAAGTACTTTGCAATCAAAATCTGTAAAAAATGACCGGTGAAATACGAAAGGTGCACTTTGGAATGTGGGTCCCTTTGCCCACCTAGGCTGCAAAAAAGTGTCACACATCTGGTATCGCCGTACTCAGGAGAAGTTGGGGAATGTGTTTTGGGGTGTCATTTTACATATAACCATGCTGGGTGAGAGAAATATCTTGGCAAAACTTTTCCCATTTTTTTATGCAAAGTTGGCATTTGACCAAGATATTTTTCTCACCCAGCATGGGTATATGTAAAATGACACCCCAAAACACATTCCCCAGCTTCTCCTGAGTACGGCGATACCAGATGTGCAAAAGTGCCCAAATTCCTTTTAGGAGGGCATTTTTAGACATTTGGATCCCAGACTTCTTCTCACGCTTTAGGGCCCCTAAAAAGCCAGGGCAGTATAAATACCCCACATGTGACCCCACTTTGGAAAGAAGACACCCCAAGGTATTCAATGAGGGGCATGGCGAGTTCATAGAAATGTATTTTTTTGGCATAAGTTAGCGGAAATTGATTTTTTTTTTTTTTTTTTCTCACAAAGTCTCACTTTTTGCTAACTTAGGACAAAAATTTAAATCTTTCATGGACTCAATATGCCCCTCAGCGAATACCTTGGGGTGTCTTCTTTCCAAAATGGGGTCAGTTGTGGGGTGTTTGTACTGCCCTGTCATTTGAGGGTCTCCGCAATCATTACATGTATGGCCAGCATTAGGAGTTTCTGCTATTCTCCTTATATTGAGCATACAGGTAATGAGATTTTTTTATTCCGTTCAGCCTCTGGGCTGAAAGAAAAAATGAACGGCACAGATTTCTTCATTCGCATCGATCAATGTGGATGAAAAAATCTCTGCCCAAAAAAAAAAAAAGGAGGGGAAAGGCGTCTGCCAGGACATAGGAGCTCCGCCCAACATCCATACCAACTTAGCTCGTATGCCCTGGCAAACCAGATTTCTCCATTCACATCAATCGATGTGGATGAATAAATCATTGCCGGGATTTTTTATTTTTTTTTTACATACAAAGTGTTTGCCAAAACATAGGAACGCCGCCTCCTCCTCAGCTCGTATGCCTCGGCAAACGTATCTGTTACTGCAGAGTAGAAATCTCGTCTTGCAGCGCCGCATACACCGACTTGCCTGTAATCTGACAGCAGCGCAATGCTTCTGTCAGAATGCACATCAGTGCTGCAGCTAGTCGATCGGTTGGTCCACCTGGAAGGTAAAAAAAGAAAAAAAAAAAGAAAAAACCAGGCCGCAACGCAATAATTTTATTAACTTTGGAACAGAACATATAAACTTTTTGAACTAAACATTAACCTTTTTGCTTACTGATGTGTTTTTTTTTTTTACCTTTATAAAACAAACCTCTCCTTCCCCATGGGTCAATGTGCAAAGCGCAAATCGCCCAAAGATGTAGCGAAGTGCGTTATGCACTTTGTCCCAGGTGAAAGGAGACGTTTGCAGCAGCTGTGTGAGTGAATGGGCCCTAATAGCCCTGTGTGCCTGTCCTGGTGAGATGATCCCTATGCTAGGTGTACCTGTGTGTGGTACTTCCGGAAACACTCCCCTAAGCATAGGGCAGGGTGGTCAGGACAGTCAGGACAGAAATAGCGGGTGTCACACCTTATTCCACTCCTGCTACAGACACAACATTTTTTTCGGGGTGGCGGTCGGTTTGAGGTACCAGGAACGACACTGGGGAAATGTCGCTCGTGTAGACGGCTAACTACACTGGTGGATGGGGCCACGGAACCTCCTGGGTACAGGAGGTTCGCGATGATCTCTTCCTGAAATTTGAAGAAGGATCCAGTTCTCCCAGCCTTACTGTAGAGAACAAAACTATTATACAGAGCCAATTGAATTAAATATACAGACACCTTCTTATACCAGCGTCTGGTTCTGCAGGAAACTAAATACGGAGAAAACATCTGGTCATTGAAGTCCACCCCTCCCATGTGAAGGTTATAGTCGTGGACTGAGAGGGGCTTTTCAATGACACGGGTTGCTCGCTCAATTTGTATTGTCGTGTCTGCGTGAATGGAGGAGAGCATGTAAACGTCACGCTTGTCTCTCCATTTCACCGCGAGCAGTTCTTCGTTACACAGTGCAGCCCTCTGCCCCCTTGCAAGATGGGTGCTAACGAGCCGTTGGGGGAAGCCCGCGCGACTAGTTCGCGCGGTACCACAAGCGCCAATCCGTTCTAGAAACAAATGCCTAAAGAGGGCCACACTTGTGTAGAAATTGTCCACATAAAGATGGTACCCCTTGCCGAATAAGGGTGACACCAAGTCCCAGACTATCTTCCCACTGCTCCCCAGGTAGTCAGGGCAACCGACCAGCTCCAGGGTCTGATCTTTTCCCTCATAGACACGAAATTTGTGGGTATAGCCTGTGGCCCTTTCACAGAGCTTATACAATTTGACCCCATACCGGGCGCGCTTGCTTGGGATGTATTGTTTGAAGCCAAGGGGGGCGTAGCCTGCACGCTGATGGCGCCGGTCGCATAGCGCGTCTGCTCCGGACCTAACATTTATAAAGCGGCTCACAGCTACTACTCCTGTGCTATTTTGCATCTTCTAGAAGCACACGCTACTGCTCCTGCCATGGGGAAAGTTAAGAGGCGTCCTGCCCCTGCTAAACTGACAAGTTCTTCGGAAAAGCGGCGGCGGCAGAACCTGGGCAGAGAGGGAAGCCATCTTCGGCCTGTACTCCGGCCTCTCGGGCGGGAACGCCGATACCACCTGCGTGCTACTCCGCAGACAAGCACGGGTCTGAAAGGGAAGCCCTGGACCCTCCGCTACTCACTGCAGATATCATGCGCTCCATGTTGGAGAGCCTGCGTGCTTCTATGAGGGAGGACATGCTGGGGCTGCTGCAAGACCTCAAAGCAGACATACAGAGTATAGGGGAGCGCACTTCCCACATGGAGGCCAAGATGGCTGAATTCGCCACATCCCACAACTCTCTAATAGATGCCCATGAGGCCATGGAGGAAGATATAGCCAAACTATCGGCAAAGCTTCAAGATTTGGAAGATAGGAACAGACGGAATAACGTCAGAATCCGAGGGATCCCAGAATCTGTGGAAGCGAATGAATTAGAGCACTTTTTGCAGCAACTTATTAAAGCTGCACTGCCGGAAACTACTGAAAGAGATCTGATTATTGATCGCATCCATAGGGTGCCCAAGCCTAAGGGCCTTGATCCTTCACTCCCGCGTGACACCATTGCCAGGATCCACTTCTATACCGTCAAAGACGCGTTCCTGAGAATCCTGAGGCAGAATGCGACACCTTCGGAGGAATTTAAAGGTATTGTGGTCTATGCAGACCTCTCTGCAGCTACCCTGGCGAAAAGAAGGGAGTTCGCCCAGATAACAGCAACTTTACGGGAACAGCAAATAAAGTACCGATGGGGCTTTCCGGTAAAGCTACTAGTCACTTACAATGGCGGCTTGCAGATCTTTAATACACCGCAAGGGGCGATTAAGCTGCTAAGTGAGTGGGGTATCCAGTGCGATGTCAGGAGTAATGAGAAGGAGCCCGCCTCGCGTCCAGACAAGATCCCTCCGGACTGGGACGTTGCTTGATGAGTGAGTTTTCCCTGTACAGGGGTAGTTGATTGACTGTTCATAGTACACCAATGTTAGTCCGCAGTAAGGAGCTGAAGATCGTCTTCATTCTTGCCCCTTTTGGACTTGTTATTTGGGTCTATTGACCTACATTAATCTGGTCGGGCTAATTAGGCCTTAATGACCACGTTACAGTTAACGTTTATCCTTAATTTTATTTCTCCTTTGTCTTCTTTTGTTCTTGTACCGGTACCGATGTATATTTTGTATGCAATTTGTGCTAAGTTTGCATTTAACGTGGGGGGACCTCGCATGATTGGGGGGAGCTATGAGTCAATAAGAGTTCAAATATATCAGCAATGGGGCTGAAGGTATTATCCTACAATGTGCGCGGCCTGAATTCCCCGTTCAGACGCTCGCAACTGTGGGCAGACGTATTCAAAACTAAGAGTGATGTCATCCTGTTACAAGGAACGCACTTGCTGGTTAAAGATGCATTCAGATGCAAGCATAAAAACTTCCCAGTTATATTCCATTCGCATACTAGAAAAAAGAGGGCAGCTGGGGTTCTTATTGGGGTGAAGGCTACAATTAACTTTTCCCTTAAAAAATGTATAACGGACTCGGCTGGGAGGTATATTATTTTATTATGCATGCTTGACAGTAAACCGTACACTTTGGTGTCTGTTTATGCCCCCAATGTCGGGCAGGTGGCCTTCTGCAGGAGGTTGTTCAATAAGGTGGAGAAAATGGCGGAGGGTGAGGTAATAATGGGTGGGGACTTTAATATACCGGTTAATGCAGCACTGGATTTTAAATCAGCACAAGGGTGCCGAAGGGAGGATCTTCAATCCACACTTTATGAGTCTGCATTTCATGATGTATGGCGTTACCAGCACAGCAATGAGCGTGATTATACGTATATCTCTACCGCGCATCTGTCTCAGTCCCGCATTGATTATATTCTAGTCTCCAGAAGCCTCCTGCACAGGGTTACCAGGTCCGACATTGGGGGTGCGACATGGTCAGATCATGCCCCAGTTAGCATTATTATAGATGTTGGTGTTCCGGATCTGCCCAGACCGCAATGGAGGATGAATTCCTACTTGCTTAAATGTCCGGACAGGGTGAAGGGGCTTGTGGATACCATGCAGGAATTCCTATTATTCAATGATCTCCCTGACACTAATGTAGACACCCTTTGGCTTACACACAAGGCATTTATGAGAGGGGTGTTATTGCAAATGGCGGCGAGAGTGAATAGGCACAGAAGTCAGGCAATACAAGACGCTCTTACCCGCCTAAAAAATGCGGAGCAATGTCATAAAGCCAGTAATAGTCCCAGCTCTTTGGAATCTCTGCAGGGGTGTAGGTCTGCCCTTAGAACCCTCCTCCTCTATAGGCAGGAACTAGGGATGAAACGGTTAAAATCAAATTTTTACCATACTGGAGACAGAGCGGGAGCGCTTTTAGCGCGCAGATTGAAATGTAATAAAGCCGCTGCTAGGATAACAAGCCTAAAGTACAAAGATAAAATATATATACGCACCCTCAGGATATAACGGATGCTTTCGCGTCATATTACTCCTCTTTATACAATCTGCGGGCAGACGTTAACACAGTGCAACCAACCGTGGAGGCGATAACATCATTTCTGGATCCCCTTAGGTTACCTAAAGTTTCGGCGACTGACATACAAGGTCTTAACAAGCCCTTCACCCCGGCAGAGATTCTAAAAGCCATTAAGTCCACTCCGTCTAACAAGGCCCCTGGTCCCGACGGCTTTCCAGTGGAATATTACAAAACGTTTCAGTTAACCTTACTCCCCTACTTATCCAAATTGTATAACTCATTTCTGCAGACGGGTAATATTCCACCGGAAATGCTTGAGGCCACAGTAATCACTCTGCCCAAGCCAGGGAAATCTCCGGATGCACCTGAAAACTTTAGGCCGATTTCCCTATTGAACGCTGACCTTAAACTGTTTGCGAAGTTACTTGCCACTCGTCTGAACGAGGTTTTACCAGCCCTAATTAATCAGGATCAGGTCGGCTTTGTGCCGGGAAGGCAGTGTAGGGATGGTACTAGAAAAATGATCGACCTGATCCAGATTGCTGGTTGGTCCAGGAGCCCTGCGATCTTTGTATCTCTAGACGCTGAAAAAGCATTTGACAGAGTGCATTGGGGGTTCCTGGACCAAACCCTTAGAAAATTTGGGTTTGAGGGTCACTTTTTGCAAGCTGTCTTAGGGCTTTACACAGCACCTAGCGCAAATGTCCTGGCGTCGGGTTTCTTATCTGCCCCCTTCACGATTACTAACGGGACTAGGCAGGGGTGCCCGCTGTCACCCCTGATATTCGCACTGGTGATGGAACCCATGGCAGAGAAGATGCGCAATTGCGCGCGGATATCGGGGATCACAGCGGGGGATCATTCGCACTGCATAGGACTGTATGCTGACGATGTCATTTTGACGTTGGCTAACCCTCTGACCTCATTACCGGCTGCGCTGTAAATCCTGGATCAGTATTCCTGCATCTCATACTATAAGTTAAATGTTAGTAAAACCAATGTGCTTCCCATCAATGTACCTGCCAGTTTGCAACAGGACCTAAGTGATAGGTACCCTTTCAATTGGTCATCTGAATCGGTAAGATATTTGGGAGTGGAGCTAACCAGCTCAACAGCGGACATGATCTCGCTTAATCACAAATTACTTAGAGCGGAATTACAAAAGGATTACGCCAAATATAGCAAAGTGTTACTCTCGTGGATAGCTAGAATTAATATAGTAAAGATGATGATACTCCCTAAGGTCTTGTACATATTCAGATGTATCCCATTGAAATTCCCTAGAGCTCACATTAAGAAGTTGCAGGACGACATGCTGGGGTTCATTTGGGGGGGTGCCCACCCCAGAATTGGTAAACAATTGCTATTCCCAGCTCTTCGCAAGGGGGGCTTGGGGGTTCCTGACCTCCATAAGTATTATTTGGCCAATCTACTAGACCAGTCTATGGAATGCTGGTCCCCTTCCTCGCCACATAAATGGCTACTAATAGAAGAGGTTTATGTTAAAAGGCGATCTTTGAAATCACTGTTGGCGGCATACTTATTAAAACCCTTTATTTTCCCCATGCCACTAGATACGATGCAAGCTACCATATTTGCTTGGGCTCATATGTTCAAGAATATAACACCCCTTCCTATTGTGAAAAAGCAGTTTCCTTTAGCAGTAGTGGAATACCACATCCCCACGCTTCAAATCACAGGTTGGCTGAATTGCGGAATAGATACGTTAGGGTGTATATTTGAAAAATCTGTCCTAAACTCCTTTGAGTTCCTGCACAATAACTTTAAACTACCAAACTCCGCATTTTATCAGTATCTTCAGATACGTCACTTTCTCTCATCGCTTACAATAGACTCGGTGGTAAACGTGCGAGACCCACTTATCAAGCTTCTAGGGGTGGAGGTCCATCCCCATTCCAGCCTATCCTTTTGGTACTCTCTTATGCAGTCTTCAGATGGAGAGGGTAAGAAACCCTTCATGTCTAGATGGGAGGCTGAAATGGGGAAGGAATTCACGTTGGAAACATGGAATGATGCGCTCTTTTGGTCCATTAAATCCTCGAAATGCGTAAATCACGCTGAACAGAGTAGGAAAATCCAATTAAGGTGGTATCTCACCCCCAATAGAATAGCTCATACCAACCCAGAATACTCACCTCTGTGTTGGAGGGGGTGCGGACAGAGTGGTACGCCTGATCATATGTGGTGGAGCTGTACTGCCTTGACTCAATTTTGGACCTCAGTGGCAAAAATATTGGAAGAAGTCACGGGAATCAAGGGAATGTTGACCCCAGAGTTGGCGATTCTCAGCATCGGTCTAGGGGATTTGCCCAATGAAAGCAGGAACATAGTAGCTAGGATTCTCTCAGCCGCAAGAACGGTAATTGCACGCCAGTGGAAGAGTCTAAAGTCCTTATCAACTGGTGAGGTCATTGGGTTGGTTAATCATCATATGCAGTGTGAATTCACCTTCGCCTCATCCATGAAAAATAGAATCGTAACGCATAATTCGTGGCTACTTTGGTTATCTAGCACCCACGCGGTTCCACTTCCCCATTATTTGTTGTAGATTTGTGGGATAACTTGTAATTGGGATGTGATTCCTAGCTAAATTACGTAGGGGGTGCTGTGCATAGGGTTCCGCCTTAGTGTATATGGTGCATACTCTGTCTGTGCTTTCTATTGAAAACAGTACTGGTACCTTTTTGTATTATCACTTTTGTATTATTTTTATGTTATTATTTTGTCTATGTTTATCATGTCATTATTATTTATACTGTATGTCTTATTTCTTTATATGTAAAATTACTCTTGCTTGATATGCATAATTTGTAAACTGAGCCATTTACAATATACCTTCCAATAAAAATCTATTGTTGAAAAAAATTGTTTGAAGCCAAGGCGCCCGGTAAAATGTATCAGGGACTCGTCTACACAGATGTTTTGCTCTGGGGTATACAAATCTGCAAATTTCAGGTTGAAATGGTCTATGAGGGGCCGAATTTTGTGGAGCCGGTCAAAAGCAGGGTGGCCTCTGGGACGGGAGGTGCTGTTATCACTAAAGTGCAGGAAACGCAGGATGGTCTCAAATCGTGTCCTGGACATAGCAGCAGAGAACATGGGCATGTGATGAATTGGGTTCGTGGACCAATATGACCGCAATTCATGCTTTTTAGTTAGACCCATGTTGAGGAGAAGGCCCAAAAAAAATTTAATTTCGGAAACTTGGACTGGTTTCCACCGGAAAGGCTGGGCATAAAAGCTTCCCGGGTTAGCAGTTATAAATTGTGTGGCATACCGGTTTGTCTCTGCCACAACTAAGTCTAAGAGCTCCGCAGTCAAGAACAGCTCAAAAAATCCCAGGGCCGAACCGATCTGAGCTGTCTCAACCCGAACTCCAGACTGGGCGGTGAAAGGGGGAACTACAGGTGCGGCTGAAGTTGGGGACTGCCAATCAGGGTTTGCCAGCACCTCAGGGATTCTAGGGGCTCTACGGGCACGTCTTTGCGGTGGCTGCGACGGGGTCACTACTGCACGTGCCACCGTACCAGCTTCAACTGCCCTTCTGGTGCTCGCTACTTCACCATGTTCTACGGCAGTGCTGGTACTAGGTCCAGGAAGGGCTGGGCTGCTGGTGTATGCCTCACCACATAATCCGACAGCACCAGCCCCACTCTGCTGCTCTTGAAGCGGATCCTGCGCAACCTGCGGTCTAGCGACACGGGGCCGGGTACGCCTGGTGCTATCAGGGACCTCAGCCTCCTCGTCCGAACTTTGGGTCAGAGAGCCACTGCTTTCTATTCTGACCCGCTAGATTCATCAGATGAGGGTTCCCATTCCTCATCCGACTGGGTCAGGAGCCTGTAGGCCTCTTCAGAAGAATACCCCCTGTTTGACATGTGGGCAACTAAATTTAGGGGTATTCCCTGAGACTACCCAAGAAAAAAAAGCAAGCCTGTCTCACAAATGAGAGGCTAGCGAAGTACCGGAGGCCGCTGCGGTTGATAAAAAATATCAAAACTGTTTTTTTTTATCGCCGCAGCGCGTGTAAAGTGAATGTGCAGTGATCAAAAATATATATTTTTTGTCACTGCGGTGGGGCGGGCGTGGGTGAACGCACGTGTGGGCGACCGATCAGGCCTGATCGGGCAAACACTGCGTTTTGGGTGGAGGGCGAACCTAAAGTGACACTAATACAATTATAGATCTGACCGTGATCAGTTTTGATCACTTCCAGATACTATAAAAGTACAAATGCTGATTAGCGATACGCTAATCAGCGAATCAGTGACTGCGGTGCGGTGGGCTGGGCGCTAACTGATCCCTAAACTACCTAACCAAGGGGCCTAAACTATACCTAAAACCTAACAGTCAATACCAGTGAAAAAAAAAAGTGACAGTTTGCACTGATCACTTTTTTCCTTTCACTAGTGATTGACAGGGGCGAACAAAGGGGTGATCAAAGGGTTAATTGGGGTTCAGGGGGGTGATCTGGGGCTAGTATGTGGTGTTGGTGTACTCACTGTGTAGCCTGCTCCTCTGCTGGATCCAACCGACGAAAAGGACCAGCAGAGGTGCAGGCCAGCCATATAACAGATCATATTTACAAATATGATCTGCTATATGGCACTCTGATTGTTTTTTTTTTTTTTAAATCAGCAACCTGCCAGCCGCGATCATTGGCTGGCAGGTTGCTGACGAAATACTCCTTGACGAAATGCCGGCCCGCGATGCGCATGCGCAGGGCGGCTGTGACCGAAATCTCGCGTCTCGCGAGATGACGCTCCGATGCGTCCAGGAGGAGTAAATCAATCACCTCCTGAACGCATCGGTGCGTACAGCGGTAGGGAGGTGGTTAAGGAAACAGGTTCGCTAGGTTTATTTACAGATGCTCCAGGTGCATTGGGTTATGGAGCTTTCTTACGCGGTAAGTGGTCAGCTGAATCATGGCCGGATTGGTGGATCAAGTTAGGCCTGAATAAGAATTTGGTTTTGTTGGAATTATTTCCTATAGTAGTTTCTTTAGTCATTTGGGGCAATGTTTTTAGGAATAAGAGAGTATTGATTTTTTTCTGATAAAAAGGGAGTGTTATTTGCAATTAATTGTTTGTCGTCACATTCTGAAGTGGTCATTAGATTTTTACGCTATTTAGTTCATTGTTGTTTAGAATTGAACGTAGGGATTTTTTTATGTTAGACCTCAGAGTAATGGTTCTTTTTTAATTCATGAAGATGGTTCAATGTTGACAATTTATCAATTCAATGCAATTCTTAAAAAGTGTTTATTGTTACTGAATTTATCTGCAGAAAATTATTCGTCTCATTATTTTCGAATTGGCGCAGCCACAATTGCGGCTAGCTTAGGATTGAATGAGGCAGTAATTTAAAAAATTGGTTGCTGGGAATCTAACAGATATCGGTTGTATGTAATTAGAAACATAGAATGTGTCGTCAGATAAGAACCATTTGGCCCATCTAGTCTGCCCAATATACTAAATACTATGGATAGCCCCTGGCCCTATCTTATATGAAGGATGGCCTTATGCCTATCCCATGCATGCTTAAACTCCTCCACTGTATTTGCAGCTACCACTTCTGAAGGAAGGCTATTCCATGCATCCACTACTCTCTCAGTAAAGTAATACTTATTGATATTACTTTTAAACCTTTGCCCCTCTAATTTAAAACTATGTCCTCTTGTAGCAGTTTTTCTTCTTTTAAGTATTCTCTCCTCTTTTACCTTGTTGATTCCCTTTATGTATTTCAAAGTTTCAAACATATCCCCTCTGTCTCGTCTTTCTTCCAAGCTATACATGTTAAGGTCCTTTAATCTTTCTTGGTAAGTTTTATCCTGCAATCCATGTACCAGTTTAGTAGCTCTTCTCTGAACTCTCTCCAAAGTATCAATATCCTTCTGGAGATATGGTCTCCAGTACTGAGCACAATACTCCAAATGAGGTCTCACTAGTGCTCTGTAGAGCGGCATGAGCACCTCCCTCTTTCTACTTGTAATTTCTCTCCCTATACACCCAAGCATTCTGCTAGCATTTCCTGCTGCTCGATGACATTGTCTGCCTACCGTTAAGTCTTCTGAAATAATGATCCCTAAATCCCTTTCCTCAGATACTGAGGTTAGGACTGTATCACTGATTTTATATTCTGCTCTTGGGTTTTTACTTCACAGGTGCATTATCTTGCACTTATTAACATTAAATTTTAGTTGCCAGATTTTTGACCATTCCTCTAGTTTTCCTAAGTCCTTTTCCATTTGGCGTATCCCTCCAGGAACATCAACCCTGTTACAAATCTTTGTGTCATCAGCAAAAAGACACACCTTACCATTGAGGCCTTCTGCAATTTTGCTGATAAAGATATTAAACAATATGGGTCCCAGAACAGATCCCTGAGGTACCCCACTGGTAACAAGACCTTGGTCTGAATATACTCCATTGACTACAACCCTCTGTTGTCTGTCCCTCAGCCACTGCCTAATCCATTCAACAATATGGGAGTGCAAGCCCAAAGACTGCACTTTATTGATAAGCCTTCTATGTAGGACAGTATCAAAAGCCTTACTAAAGTCTAGATAAGCGATGTCTACTGCACCTCCTCCATCTATTATTATAGTCACCCAATCAAAAAAATCAATAAGATTAGTTTGACATGATCTCCCTGAAGTAAACCCATGCTGTTTTTCATCTTTCAATCCATGGGATTTTAGATGTTTCACAATCCTCTCCGTAAGTATGGTTTCCATTAATTTCCCCACTATTGATGTCAGGCTTACTGGCCTATAGTTGCCTGATTCCTCCATACTACCTTTCTTGTGAATGGGCACAACATTTGCTAATTTCCAATCTTCTGGGACGACTCCTGTTGCCAGTGATTGGTTAAATAAATCTGTTAATGGTTTTGCTAGTTCACTGCTGAGCTCTTTTAATAGCTTTGGGTGTATCCCATCAGGCCCATGTGACTTATTTGTATTAATTTTAGACAGTTGACTTAGAACCTCTTCCTCTGTAAAGACACATGCATCAAAAGATTCATTAGTCTTCTTTCCTAACTGAGGTCCTTCTCCTTCATTTTCCTTTGTAAAAACTGAACAGACGTATTCATTGAGGCAGTCAGCTCGTTCTTTATTTTCTTCCATATACCTTCCTTCTTTTGTTTTTAATTTGGTAATTCCTTGTTTTAGTTTCCTTTTTTCATTTATGTATCTGAAGAATGCCTTATCGTCTTTTTTCCCTGACTGAGCTAATTTCTCTTCTGCCTGTGCTTTAGAAGCTCTTATAACTTGTTTGGCCTCTCTCTGCCTAATCTTATAAATTTGTCTGTCATCCTCGTTTTGCTTTTTTTTTATAATTCCTAAATGCTATCTTTTTGTTTTTAATGATTTTGGCCACTTCTGCTGAGTACCACAGTGGTCTCTTCCTTTTTTTGCTTTTACTGACAAGCCTAATGCAATTTTCTGTTGCCAATTTTGTTCAATAGTGCCACTTTTAAGTAGTCCCATTTCTCCTGGACTCCATTGAATCTGTTCCAGTCTGATAGGGACTCTTATACCACTAATCTAATTTTAGAAAAGTCATTTTTTCTAAAATCTAAAACTTTTGTTTTTGTGTGGTGTGACTCAGTCACTGTACTTATAGTAAACCACACTGACTGGTGATCACTAGATCCCAAGCTTTCCCCTACAGTAATATCAGATACCAAATTCCCCATTTGTGAATACTAAATCTAAAATGGCCTCCTTCCAGTTTGGCTCCTCCACTACTTGCTGTAGAGATAATCCCAGTATGGAATTTAGAAAATTAGTAGTTAGATTGGCACTCACAGATACAAGGGTCATGCAGATACAGCAAAAATTTAATTTATTTACTTAAAATTCCCTATACATGGTAAATAAACATATTATATATTGGCCAATACTCAACTATTAAAATTATAATTGAGATTAAAACATTATACTCGGTTCTTATATGTTAATATTATATCAATATCCAAGGCTCATATACAAAAAACTTGATTATGTGCGTCTTAATTATAAGGCTAATAGTTCTTCATATGTTGCGGCTATGCAAACATCACACTTCATAAATGAGTCCCTTTGAAGCAAACAGAAGGCTATCCGATTCTATTAGGAACTTGATATAGCAAATGTTCAAAAGGAACTTGATAAATCGAAAGTTCAGTATGCACGCTTGTTTAAGCGGCCAATGTTGAATGTTCGTAGGTATTTATCGTTCGAATATTCGCGTATTGTTTTTATGCGAACTTTCTGATCGAAAAATTCAGCATAGACACAGTGAAACTATTCACGAGGTGTTCGCGTTTATTTTAGTGCACAAGTTCATATATGATGTTCATGCGGACTTACTGATACGGAATATTTGGTATAGAAACAATGGAACAAAGTTCAAGAAGTTCATGAAGTGCTCACGATTTTGTCGGCCTCTCGATTTTTTCGGCCATACGTGCGATTTTGTGTAGGCACGGATAGAACACCGTTCATGAAGTACTCACGATTATTTTAGACCTTGCATGTGTTCCAAGGCTTCCAATTTACTGCATGCTACTGGCGTATGTTATTTTCGTTACCTTTCACCTCTATGTCTTGCTTCCTGGTTCCTTGGTGTCTTTAGGCAAAAAATTTGCTTGACTTTCAATGAGGCTGATTTTTCAAAGTTGTTTGCTGCCGGCAGTTTTTCTTAAAGTTGTTTGTTCCTCAGATGGCACTGGAGATTGATTTGCTTGAACGAACCAAACGCGTTTTGGAGTATAATTTTTGGTCTTACTCCTTCCTCAGTGGTAATTTTATGAATCTCCATGTGCCTCTTTTATACCCTATAAGCTCCACCCAAACAATTCAAAGAGCACAAAAACTGGGGTGGAATTCTCTTTAAACTTATTGAACCGATGGTCATATAGAAAATCCACATGCAATGAGCATATAAAAAATAGTAAAAATATAATAATGAATAAAAATATACACTCTATATCATCCCTGTCCTTTGGCTAGACATTTCTGCACATTGGTGATCTCTCAGAACAAAAAAAGCATGTGCGGTTTCCATGCGTTTTTCATGCGTTTTTTGTGTGTGTATGCGTTTTTTTGCCCAATGCTGCAGAACGCTTCAGAGATTTACCCCTATAAGGCATTTCTATAATAACATATGCCTAATCACAGAAACAGGATTTACAGGTTGATATTCATATAATCTTAAAAACGCAGAAAACCTTGAAAACTTTCTCCAATGGTGTTACTCAGTCTACATATTCACATATCAATGGAAGGAAGGGACCTCAAATTCAAACTGGAGACTCCAATTGCTTGGTTAAGTTGATATGAGGAAGGGGTTATCCAATACCCCGAAACGTGTCTGGTTCAAACCCCCCAAAGGATCACTTACTAAGTGCAATAGAATATTGACATAAGGAATTGCCAGTTAAATACTGTCTGCTACGCAAGAGGCTTGATGAAGTAAAGATCGTGCACAAATATCGAAGTCCACGTGCAAACAAGTCGCCGGTGTGGGGAATTCAGACGGAAGTAATTTGCACAACTCGCAAGACTACGGTCGAATACATTGAAAGACCAACGTCTAGAGCATGGCATGGGCATCTGGTACATCAAATGGTAAGAGTGTTCGAATTTTCCATTAACGTACAGTACAGACCAAAAGTTTGGACACGCCTTCTCATTCAAAGAGTTTTCTTTACTTTCATGACTATGAAAATTGTAGATTCACACTGAAGGCATCAAAACTATGAATTAACACATGTGGAATTATATACATAACAAAAAAGTGTGAAACAACTGAAAATATATGTCATATTTTAGGTTCTTCAAACAGCCACCTTTTGCTTTGATTACTGCTTTGCACACTCTTGGCATTCTCTTGATGAGCTTCAAGGGGTAGTCACCTGAAATGGTTTTCACTTCACAGGTGTGCCCTGTCAGGTTTAATAAGTGGGATTTTTCACCTTATAAATGGGGTTGGGGCCATCAGTTGCGTTGTGGAGAAGTCAGGTGGATACACAGCTGATAGTCCTACTGAATAGACTGTTAGAATTTGTATTATGGCAAGAAAAAAGCAGCTAAGTAAAGAAAAACTAGTGGCCATCATTACTTTAAGAAATGAAGGTCAGTCAGTCCCAAAAATTGGGAAAGCTTTAAAAGTGTCCCCAAGTGCAGTCACAAAAACCATCAAGCGCTACAAAGAAACTGGCTCACATGCGGACCGCCCCAGGAAAGGAAGACCAAGAGTCACCTCTGCTGCGGAGGATAAGTTCATCCGAGTCACCAGCCTCAGAAATCGCAGGTTAACAGCAGCTCAGATTAGAGACCAGGTCAATGCCACACAGAGTTCTAGCAGGAATGGACATTAGACCAGTGGAAATCTGTGCTTTGGTCTGATGAGTCCAAATTTGAGCTCTTTGGTTCCAACCACCGTGTCTTTGTGCGACGCAGAAAAGGTGAACGGATGGACTCTACATGCCTGGTTCCCACCGCGAAGCATGGAGAAGGAGGTGTGATGGTGTGGTGGTGCTTTGCTGGTGACACTGTTGGGGATTTATTCAAAATTAAAGGCATACTGAACCAGCATGGCTACCACAGCATCTTGCAGCGGCATGCTATTCCATCCGGTTTGCGTTTAGTTGGACCATCATTTATTTTTCAACAGGACAATGACCCCAAACACACCTCCAGGCTGTGTAAGGGCTAATTGACCATGAAGGAGAGTGATGGGGTGCTGCGCCAGACGACCTGGCCTCCACAGTCACCGGACCTGAACCCAATCAAGATGGTTTGGGGTGAGCTGGACCGCAGAGTGAAGGCAAAAGGGCCAACAAGTGCTAAGCATCTCTGGGAACTCCTTCAAGACTGTTGGAAGACCATTTCAGATGACTACCTCTTGAAGCTCATCAAGAGAATGCCAAGAGTGTGCAAAGCAGTAATCAAAGTAAAAGGTGGCTACTTTGAAGAACCTAGAATATGACATATTTTCAGTTGTTTCACACTTTTTTGTTATGTATATAATTCCACATGTGTTAATTCATAGTTTTGATGCCTTCAGTGTGAATCTACAATTTTCATAGTTATGAAAATAAAGAAAACTCTTTGAATGAGAAGGTGTGTCCAAACTTTTGGTCTGTACTGTATGTGTGTTGGAAATACACATAAAAGTATTTCAGCGGGACGCCGCTGAGAACCCAACATAGTGGGACGCCGCTTGGACAAACTTTGGGCGATTAATCCACCACAAGTTATATTCAGACACTTTTGTGCATTCGAAGTTATTCATATGGGACTGAGATTTTGGTCTTCCTATATTTAGTTTGGATCAAAGATTCGAATGTCATATATTCACACACTTGAATGTTGCTAGTGAATGCGAACATTTATATAGGCAATACAACTAGCGATTTTATTTTATGATTATATATTCATCGATTTTATTGTTCCAATTTTATTGTCACGATTTTATCATGATTGTGCATGTTTTTTATGTTTTTATTATTTATTGTGCCTAGCACCCATTATTATATGGATTTTAATCATATTAAATCTTTAATGCCTGAAGTAACTTAGATTTTCTCGGAAATTATACCAAGATTAATCTGGAGAGGTGACCAGTTCGGTTTTATTGAAAAGATTAGGAAGAGAATTCATAGAAGTTTAGAGAAATATCTTCCTAAATTAAATGGCTGGTCAGTGAGACACACTGAGTTAGAGGGCTTTATATTGAGCCTTTATTGAGACGATTTAGTTCATTTGTCAGATATAGGTTTAGATATATTTAACTCTGGATTGCAGGATATGATTGACAAGGCCGTGGTTTTTAGGGGGGAACATGCGGGTTAGCACCCTCATGTCTGGTGGGTTAGTCACCTAGCTTTGCTGGGGGGACAATTGTGGACTTAATGAATATTTAATGAGTATTTATTTATTGGTTACCGTATTTATCGGCGTATAACACGCACAGGCGTATAACACGCACCTTCATTATAAGAGGGAAATTTCAGGAAAAAAAATTAAATTTCAAATAAAGCCTCTGATCTGCCCCCTCTGGTAACGCAAACCCCCCCTCCCTCCCCAGTATTAATCATTGGTGGCAGTGGCCACAGGGTCCCCCTCCTCCCCCCCATCATTGGTGGCAGTTTGCAGTTCCGATCGGAGCCCCAGCAGTGTAATGCTGGGGCTCCGATCGGTTACCATGGCAGCCAGGAGTCACGCTACTGAAGTCCTGGCTGCCATGGTATGTTAGTGAGCAGAGAGCAGCGCATTATACTCACGTGCGCTGTGGCCGCCGGTCGCTCCTTCTCATAGGTCTGTGCGGCGCATTGCCACAGCGCACGTGAGTATAATGCGCTGCTCTCTGCTCACTAACATACCATGGCAGCCAGGACTTCAGTAGCGTGACTCCTGGCTGCCATGGTAACCGATCGGAGCCCCAGCATTACACTGCTGGGGCTCCGATCGGAACTGCAAACTGCCACCAATGATGGGGGGGAGGAGGGGGACCCTGTGGGATATGGCCGGCACATTCATTGGTGGTGCAGTGGCCACAGTCCCTCCCCTCCTACTCTGTCCTCATCGGTGTTCAGCGGCAGCCGCGCACAGTGGGGAGGGAGAGACTCCCTCCTCCTCCCTCCTCCCTCCTCCTCCCTCCGCTGTGCCGGCCGGCTCAGTCCTGCCTCTCTGGACACGTTTCAGCCCTAATCGGCGTATAACACGCATACATCATTTGCCCCCTATTTTCAGGGGGAAAAAGTGCGTGTTATACGCCGATAAATACGGTATTTAATTATTCATGGTTATTATTATCATTATTATATTATGTAACCCTTAGTAAAGGACCACGGCCATTTTTCACCACAATTTGGTTTGTATTTATTTTAGATAAGTATTGGTAAAGTAATTGTTATAGTTTAAGTTATTGCTCATATGGCACCATGTGCCATATGTGCTCCCTTAGCTTACAGTGACAATATAATAAGGATTTTTGTAAACCTAAACATATTCTGCTGGAAGTACTATTGCTGTAATTTGTTCTCTTAAAAGCAATAAAAATATTGTCAGAAAAGATTAATCTCTGTCTCAGCTTCAAAAATCTACTGGGTGCTAACAAAGGAGGGAGACACTATGGGACAGATCTACTAGACCTCTACATGCCATAAACTTGGCTCAGGCTGGATAATACATTTGTTGAATGGCTATACTCTTTTGTCTAAGTTTACACCTCCTATTGGTTGGCTTGGATTGATACAGAATTTTATGCCAGAATTTAGCATTTTCAGCCATGCCTATTTCCTGAGAAGCCACACCGTTTACGTACTAGGCATAGAGAACTTCTCTAAAGATGCCCTAAATTTCACAAAATGTAAGTGCAATTTATGCGAAAATCTAGGTGTACTCATATGTAAAAGGTGTTTGTTACCTCCCCCAAGCCCTAAGTAAAGTATTACATGAATAGTACTGCTGCTCATCCGACCCCAGATCACTAATTTATATATCCATACTCATCCCCATTCCTTCATTGTGCACATGCAAACTGGCACTGGAATATATTGCGAGGACTCATGAGCAGGCACCTATAATGGAGAGAACTCCAGAATGAGTCCTCTCAATGCATTCCAGTGCTAGTTTGTGGGCTCAATTTAGTAATCTGGAATCAAGGGCAGCAGTACTGTTAATTTAGTAGTGCACTTAACAAGGCTTGGGGGAGGTGACACATTCCATTTCACTCATAAATCACAAAGCCCAAACTATGGTTAACCACTGAAAGACCGGTACTATTTTCATTTTTGCTTTTTTACATTTTTCCTCCCCACATTCAAATAGCCATAACTTTTTTATTTTTGTTGTTAACATTAACATATGAGGGCTTATTTTTGCAGGACAAGATGCTTTTTTTTATGCCACCATTTAAGTTACCATGCCTTGTATTGGAAAACAGGAAAAAAAAAATTGTGGGGAAAAAAATAAAATAAAAAGCTGGACAACCCATTTAAGACTTCAGTACTCATATGCATATCAAGTTCACATAGAAGCACTGTTTCTTACTGTCCTTTGTAAAGAAAGCATTTTCATTTACATTTGCCTTTCCTCAGTGGATCTTCCTTTCCTATGTCACAGACCCAAACATGCATCATTACATAGCTTCAGAAGGAAACCAGTTTGAAACCATCATGTGTCTAGGCTATAAATATCAAAAAGGACGAAATTGCCAATAAAAACCACCCAGCATGCTGCAAACACGCTGGGAATACATTTTTATATTTCCAATAGTGATTCAAGCTATAGGCTTCAAGTCAACAAGCCATCAAAAGTGTAGGTGTTCAGCAACTAGCTTTTATGTTTTTTAGTGGGAGCCTTTTGCGATTGGCACATGCATGTGGTATACCACAGGCTTGATCTTCGCCCACAATGACAAAATCATAGACTGTGGGGGAATATAACAACCTTGTACGCACCTTTTCTGGCATACAAAAGTTGCAAGTGGAAAAATGTACTATGTATTTCCTTCCACCCTCGACACCTTTACAAAAAGGGACAAGCAGTGGGCAGGAGGAAGTGGACTGCAGGTGGAACCTCTGTGGCCCAATTCACTTAACACCATGTGTGCATAAGAAACACAATAAACATGCCTCAGTGCCTTTTGAGTTCTAACAGTGTTGTTGCATTCTCTATAGTTGACTTTTTAACCTATTTCTCAGTCAATTACAGGATTACGTTTTTGAACTCATGCCAAACCTTGGTAAAGGAACATGTATGGCTCGGCGCATGCCCAGTGACACATTTGAAGCTGTTGCCCTCAGGAGCTTCTCCATCGTGCAGGCAGTCCCCATTTTCACATAGCGGAGGGGGGTGGCGGCAAAGAGTTCGGGTGTGGGTAGTTATGCTGGAAGAGGAGTGCTTGGGCTCTAAAGGAAGGCGGGCTGGGCACTGTACGGGGGAGTTACTGGGCTCCAGAGAAGGATAATAACGCCCCTCTGGGCACCTTGGACACTCATTTGTATACCATAAAAAGTGGATTTTGAAGCAAAAATTTAAGACTACAGCAAGAAATAAGGTATCTTATTGTACATGGCAGTAGTAACACCTTAATATGCTCAAACCGGGTGACAGATTCCCTTTAACTGCTTCTTCCACCTCCCCTCTCCATAAATTTAATGAGATTATATAATCTATTGTGTTATTGAGGAGGCAGCCCATCTTGGTCTCTCAAGACAGATTTATCACAGAATTCAGATAGAATGTAAGAACGATTATATGTGTATGGGGGAATGGTGAGAGATAGCTGTAGGCTGAACAAGCATTCAGCCAACAGCTATTAAAGGTCCTTAAAATTGGTTCTTTCCTGTTTTGATTTCTGTGAAATAGCATATTTCAGCGTGCAAAGTTTAATTAAAAATGTGCCCACCTCTTGGAATTATGTTAAGTTAACAAAAGAGACTATTCTCACTTGTGGTATATGAGCACAACACTGTTGCAGCTATGTACAGTGGTGCTTGAAAGTTTGTGAGCATGCTACTGTACCTGCGTTTCTCTGTATTTCATCATGACAGGTTTCCATTAAAGGGGTTGTCTCACCACAGCGATTTCTGTCCAAATGCACTATTTGGGCATACGACGTCATAGAAGGGGAGCCGCCGCTTACAACATCGCCAGGACACGCACTCTGTGTGTCGAGATTGAGAGATTCATTTGAATGACTAGCAAGAGAATAGCTGTGCCCCCCCCACCTGTATCAGCTACCATAATCCGCTGAATGTCATGCCGCTTCCTTTGGCGGTTGTCTTCATGACATTAAGACTGGTGTTTCACACTGGTGTTTTTAGCTTCAGTAAACTGGAGTAAAATGCACATTACTGTTCGTAAATTTGGCATATTTTTTAGTAGTCCATGCATTGTAAAAGTAAATCTGTCTCTTCTATCCACAGGCATAGATTTGCACCATAATTTATGCCAACGTCTGACATAAGTTACAGTAAATCTGATTGGTGGCATTAGCCACACCCCTGTCACTAAACTCCACCCTCTTAAAAAACTAGAGAAATCAGCAACTTTGTGTGAATTTTGCTTTTGCCAAATTGAACTACTTTTTATACCATGAAACTGATGGAAAGTCACTGATAAATCCACCACTTAATAGCTATATATATTATTATTTGCTTTCCATTCAAATTTTCTGAGAAGTATTTCTCATTTTTTCAGTCTCCGTATACCAGCAACATTCAAACAGAAAAGGACACATTGGAGAGGAGAATAACTGACTGCTATTAACATACAGCTTAGCCAGGGATTCTTGGTCACATCTGCAATGAGGGTTAGTTCCCAGCCCCCCTTGCCCTCCCCAAACCCTGATCCTCAACCCATTCAGGCTTTTGAAGGGGTATTCTTTAAAATGAAATCCATTCAATGTGTTTCGGGGCTACCCATCCTCAGGAACAAAATGTGTTATTACATGTCTATAAAATAAATGGCTTCATAACATACACATCATAATTCAAAACATTCCACAATTGGTTTCAAAATTGTTTGTTTTTTGTCTTGGTTAGGTGAAGTCATTTCAGCACTGGTGGATACTGGACTTCTAAATACAACCTACGTGTTGTTTACATCAGACCATGGGGAGCTTGCAATGGAACATAGGCAATTTTATAAGATGAGCATGTATGAAGGAAGCTCTCATATACCACTTCTAATTATGGGACCCAACATCCAATCTGGAAAGAGAATCTCAAATATCGTATCTCTTGTGGACCTTTACCCCACCATGCTAGGTACGTAAGGGGAGGAACGGTCCAAACAATGGAAACTGCAGTTCAATGTTTCCAAATGTAAGACAGTGAACTTGGGCAGAAAGAACCCTCAGTTTGAGAATTGTATTGGCAGCTCTGTGTTAGCAAGGACTTCAGAAGAGAAGAATTTAGGCGTCCTGATATCAGACCGCTTCAAAATGAATGCACGGTGTGGACAGGAATCAGGGAAAGCAAATAGGATGCTTGGTTGTATAGCAATAGGTATAACCAGTAGGGAGAGATTGTGGTCCTGTGGTATAGAGCTCTAATGAGACCACATCTGCAATACTGTGTCCAGTTCTGGAGACCTCACCTTCAAAAAGACATAGATAAAATGGAAATAATGGAGGGTCTTCAACATAAAGATCCCTTTCGACAGAACAATTTAGGATTGTCAGGAAGGAAGAGGTCCATCCTGACAATCGCCTGCACCTCAGTGGAGGAGAGAGCTGCATATACACGCACAATCACCTTGACAGTATAGGGGCAAAGATCACTAATGCCATTGCTCTTCCCCACATAGACTTGTTTGCTGGCAGCAGAGCATGTTTAGATGGCATGATCTACAGCTGGCAAATGACAATTAAGGTGCCTACACATACAATCCACCTTTACACTGCCAGTTAATTAGTTACAAGTGTTCATATTAATGCTTGTTAGCGATTTATCTGGCGGATTCTTGGCCTGTGTAAAGGACCTGTAAAACATACCAGGATGGACTTAAACAACTAATGCCTCATTCACACGTCAGTGTTTGGTCAGTGATTTCCATCAGTGATTTTAAGCCAAAATCAGATGCGCCCCTAAACACCGAACAAGACGGGCGGCCCATTGTAGTAATGCCTATTCTTGTCCGCAAAACGGACAAGAATACGACATGTTATATTTTTTTTGCGGGCCAAAAAATGGAGCAACGGATGCGGACAGCACACGGAGTGCTGTCTGCATCTTTTGTGGCCCCATTGAAGTGAATGAGTCCGCATCCGAGCCGCAAAAACTGCAATTTGGATGCGGACCAGAACTACGGTCTTGTGCATGTAGATGTAGCCTAAGGCTACATGCACACGACCGTTGTGTGTTTTGCAGTCCGCTTTGTGGACAAGAATAGGACAGGTTAAATTTATTTTGCGGACCACGGAACAGAGCAACGAACATGGACGGCACACGGAGTGCTGTCCGCATATTTTGCGGCCCCATTGAAGTGAATGGGTCCGCATCCAAGCCGCAAAAACAGCGGTTCAGATGCAGACCAAAACAACGGTCATGTGCATGAGGCCTAAGTGACAAAAAAAATCATTTCAAGAAAAACAGTCACTTTGATGCTAGTATTCGTTCACACCAGGCAGTAACACAGAAGTCCTTGTATAAAGCAGAGTCCACGTGCTTTACACACAAACATGGTAGCAGGCCTTAATCCCGGCCCAAAATCCCAGGCCCCAACACAGAGACTGGCAGCGCTCCACTGTCAGAGAGGAGTCATCCACACCACCTGACAGTGCTGACTGTGTTTTATATCCAAACCAAGACCCGGCCTGGAACTTTGGGAGAAGCTACCACCCATCACATTGACTACTCCCAATAAGAGCCGTCCCGGGTTAGCTTTGCAGCCATACTAAAACAACTGAAGTGTCAGACTGCAATCTGCAAAACTGACACTTTTACCTCACAGAGGCCAGGAACCTTGTGACATGTACCGACCATCAATGACGACCCCTTGTTCCTTTCTACAATATATATTTGAGAGTTATAGAGAGAGATAGTTCTCATAACTCCCTTAAAGGGATTGTCCAGGATTTTTATATTATATCCTCATACTAAGGATAGGCCATCAATATCTGATGTGCAAGAGACTGACACTCCACTTCCCTGAGGTTTCATTGTAGCTTCTGCTCTGGAAGTAGGTGCTGGAACTATACATCTCTGTCCATTGTGTAGTTCTGTTGATTACTTGTAGCCCCAGAGCAACCTTGGAACAGCCAATTGGCAGTGGTATTGGGTGTCGGACCCCCTCTGATTAGACATTGATGACCTATTGCAGTGTCCCAGGGGGTCAGTAGTGTGTGCTGGGCTTTGTAGTGCAGATTGACCACTAACCTGGGATCCACTGTCGTCTTCAATTGGGGCAAATACTGGAACAGGCAGGTATTTAACAGTTCGTGACGCCAGTGTCAATTAAACGGTGACACGCAGTGTAAAGTATGGTGGACGCATGAAGCAAGCACAGGATAGCCAACAAAAACTGGAACTTTTACTGAATATCAGTCAGGATAATACATGGACACAGGTACAGCACAGTTCCATGAAAGACGGTTGGTTTCTTATAACAATACAGGTGGTTCTTGGGAGTTACAGAATGGCCGGTCTTAGCAAGGCATTATACAGAGTGTTGATTACAGGAGATGCAGTACAGGCGGATTGCTCAATATTCCTGACTGGTCCTGCTACATGTGACTTTCTCTCCAAGGTCTAATGCCCTTTATCTGGCGTACCCTTGAATCTGTCCTTATCTAGTACCTCCTCTGTTATCTTGAGTACCTCTTGCTTTCTCTGATCGGCCTCTGTGGTATTCTGTGTCTTCAGGCTGATTAGTTATGCCCTTCTGACTTCTATGCATGGACTCAGGAGGAAAACCTCTCTGCACTGAGTCTGGAAACTTCTACCCTTCCTGAACTAGGCCCTAGCCTATTTATACTGAACTGGGGGCTCCCTCTGCTGGCTGTGATAAGGATTGCCGGTAACCGGCCTGACTGGCTTAAAGGGAACTACACACTCAAATCTAGCAGTGTCGGGTAGCCTACCCGTATGCTGCACACCCCCAGACTTTAACGTGAGTAAGGCCTCGTACTCACACACACGCCTGAACCAACATAAGCGGATGCATAATTTAAACATTACATTATAAATATAATAAACAACTATGTCACGTAAAAATATAACATTTGCAATAACTGACGCAAGAAAAAGGGGCGTCTTCTTTCTTCTTAGGCACGGCCGCTGACCTGGCACAGCGGACTTAAGGTGAACCAGGTTAGTCTATTTTTCTTGACTGAGGTATAATAAAGAACTACACAGGGTTTCCCCGTGGGTGTAGAACAGGCAAGGGCTCACGTGGAGGAGTCCATTCTTGCGCACAAACATCAAGCAGGCTATTTCCGATAGTAACTGTTCGGGAGGAGACACCACCAGCATAGTCAAAGTCTCTTAAATGGACTGGCGGACGTCCCCTGGTCATCCGGGTGGACCTTCTCAACACAGGGGTTTCCTCTTCCCTTAGCACCGAGGTAGAAGAGGGAGTAGCAACGGGAGGATCTCCATCCGTGAGACCTTGGTCAGGAACAACGGGAACAACAGGAACAACAGCATCCACTGGAGGGGGAACTGGATCCGGGGCATCTTGAACCGGCTCTTCTGGAAGTAAAGGTACAGTAGGTGCCGGAGCGGGCACCAACAAGTTCAACCATGGTGTCAGAAGCCAATGCATGGGATCGGCGTCATACCTTAGATTTCGGACAGCCTGCATAGGATCCTCGGGCTGTATCGATGACTCTGACACAGGGGGTTCAGATATAGAACTCTCGGCACTGGGTCCTGGTGTCAGGCAAAGCTTTAACCGGTTTCGGTGTACAATTTGGGATCCCCTGCCCTCCCGGGTGATCTCATAAGTGTGAGTTCCAACATTTGGGATTGCAGTGACAACATAAGGACTTTGCTCCCATTTACTGTCCAGTTTACTGGTACGGCGGTTATTTTTTTAACCATACCACAGCCCCTATCTTCAGGGGTTCTGCATGGGCTGCTTGGTCATAGTCTCTCTGCTGCCGGTCTCTAGCATAGTCCATACGTTCCTGAACAATAGCTTGGGCTGTATTCAATCGCCTTTGGTGTTCAGCAACCCAGTCGGTATTAGGGAATGGGTTGATGCAATCAGGTACGAGTACATCCAAGGAGTGGTCAGCAGGCAATAATCCTTGGCGCCCAAACATCAAATAAAAGGGGGTATACCCGGTGGAACAGTGTATGGTATGATTGTATGTGAACATGAGCTGTGGCAACAGATTAGGCCAATCTCCCCTGGTTTCAGGAGGCACGGTCCTCAGCATCTCTATCAAGGTCTGATTCATTTTTTCACATAATCCATTACCTTGCGGATGGTAGGCCGTCGTCCGGATCTTCTTACAGTTGTGCAGGCGGCACAGTTCATGGAACAGATGGGACTCAAAAGCAGGACCTTGATCGGTGAGGATCTTTTCTGGACAACCGTAGGGCAGGAGGAAGTGTTTCCAGAACAGTTCGGCTGTAGTCTTGGCCGTCTGGTCTCTCACAGGCACCGCTACAACAAACTTAGTGAAATGGTCAATAATAGTCATAGCGTACACATACCCTGAGCGACTAGGCTCCAGTTTCACATGGTCGATGGCGACAAGTTCAAGAGGACGAGTACTTACAATGGGTCTCAGTGGTGCCCTCTGATCATGGTGTTCACCTCGTTTCAAGGCACAGGCTACGCACTCCCGACACCACTTCTCCATGTCTTCTCTCATGCCCACCCAGTACAACCGCTGGCGGATATTTGCCTCAGTCTTTTGGACCCCAAAGTGACCGGATTGATTGTGGTACATCTCCAACACCATACCTGCATCTCGTCGGGGTATGAGAATTTGATGCACTCTTTCGTTGGACACTGGGTCTAGGCTTCTCCGTAGCAACAGGCCCTTTTGTATGAAGAGTTGATTGCGTTGTCTCCACAGTTTGATGAGCTCAGGATCTGTACTCTTACGCCGAATCCTCTCAGGGGTTCTGCCACTGGTAATGAAGTCCAACAATTCACCCATCACTCTACTTTCAGACTGTAGTTTCACCCACCTTTCTTCTTTGAGTTCCGGCCTACTGGAGGGTGAAGGAACTGCAGCTCTGTTACTGGTAGCCCGAGCCTGATCCTGTTGAGCAAATTTATGGTAGAAGGCCGGCATTTCTACATCTTCCCAAGCATCTCGCACATCATCAGGAGCTGTCTCTGTGGGAAGTCTGGATAAAGCATCAGCATTGTCGTTAGTACGTCCAGCGCGATATTTTACAGAGAAATCATAGTTGGCGAGACGAGAGGCCCATCTTTGCTCCAGAGCCCCCAATTTAGCTGTATTTAGATGTGCCAGAGGGTTATTATCAGTGAATGCAATGAATGGGGTAGCGGCTAGGTAATCTTTGAATTTTTCCGTCACTGCCCACACTAATGCCAGGAATTCTAGTTTGAAGGAACTATAATTCTGGTCATTTTTCTCAGCTCCTTTCAGGGAGCGGCTTGCATAAGCTATCACTCTTTCTTTTCCCTCTTGAATCTGGGCTAACACAGCCCCCAGGCCTCGCTTGCTAGCATCAGTATACAGATGGAAGGGCTTGCTGTAGTCAGGATAACCTAACACGGGAGGCTCGGTCAGTTTCTTTTTTAACAACTGGAACGCTATCTCTCTCTCTTCATTCCACTCAATGAGCACTGGAGTTCTAGGACTTTTCTTGGGCTGCCCCCTCAAGAGTTCCTGGAGAGGATCGGCTATTTGAGCAAAATGGGGGATGAAACGTCTATAGTAGCCGGCAAAACCAAGGAAACCCCTCACCTCTTTGACGGTAGTGGGTACCGGCCAGTTACGGACAGCCGCTAACTTATCAGGGTCAGGTTGTACGCCCTCTCCGCTTACCACATGCCCCAGGTATTTTACCGCAGGTTTGAGCAAGTGGCATTTAGATGGCTTTACCTTCAGGCCATATTTGACAAGGATTTCAAAGACCTCTGCTAAGTGTTTCAGGTGGTCTTCATATGTTTTTGAGTACACAATGACGTCATCTAGATACAGCAGCACTGTTTCGAAGTTTTTGTGACCCAAACACCGCTCCATTAGTCTCTGGAAAGTTCCTGGGGCATTACATAACCCGAACGGCATACAATTAAATTCAAACAGGCCCATGGGAGTGGTGAAAGCAGTCTTTTCCCTATCTGCCGGGGCCATGGGTACTTGCCAGTAGCCACTGGTCAAGTCCAATGTGGAGAAATAGGCAGCGGAGCCCAGAGCAGTTAGTGACTCTTCAATGCGGGGCAGTGGGTACGCGTCTTTGTGGGTTATTTGGTTAATTTTTCTATAGTCCACGCAGAAACGGATACCACCATCCTTCTTCTTTACAAGGACCAGGGGTGCCGCCCACGGGCTACGACTGTCCCGTATTACATTAGAGTCTTTCATCTCTTGGATCATTTCTTTTACAGTCTGATAAGAAGTAGGCGGTAAGGGTCGGTATCTCTCCTTGATAGGAGGATGAGAGCCAGTAGGTATGGTGTGTTGTATGGCACTAACCTCTCCATAATCAGCAGCATGTTTACTGAAGGCCTGGTGGTGCTCTTTGACAAGCCGTAGTATCCCTTCTTGTTGATGTTGGGGGGTAGTCTCGTCCCCGACATGTAGCTCTTCCCACCAGGGTACTTGTGACTGCGGCACCGGCGGACATCCGCTGACTGCAGCTGGCGGCTTTTCTGTCACTGGAAGACGGATGATGTCTTGGAAGAACACCTGAGAAAGCTGGGCAACAGGGTAATGCTTAGTAAGCGCCACAGGATGATCACTCAGGTTAATCAGACGGACAGGTACTTTACCTTGGGAGACGTTCACCAGGCACTTGGCAGCTCTCACATAAGGGTAGTTCTCCATCTGGATTGGCTCCACCAGGGCTGGATAATCTTGGCCTTGGACTCCCAGGACAGCACGACACCATAAGAGAGTTTGGGAATTAGGAGGCAAAGTCACAGGCTTATTATCACGAATCTTGGCAGTACAAATTTCTCCTTTCCCGTTAGCAAACCTCTGCTGGGCACTTAACACAGTGATAGTCTTTTGAATCACCCTCTTGGACGCAGAGGAAGCGGTGGGCAGAGTCTGATGTAATACGGCAAGTATTTCAGCATAACAGTTTTTGAAGACATTGGTGCCTAGAATGACAGGATGTCCTCCTCTGTCGCCGGCCTGTACTACTATCACCCCCTGTTGAGGCAAGGTGACTTCTCCCACCTGCAGGGTGGGTTCCCAGTATCCATGGATCTTTACCGGTTTGCCATTGCTGGCGATAATCTCTACCCAGGATTCAGGCGGCTGGGTCAATTGATTGGTGTCCCAGAATCTTTCAAAGGCGGGCAGCTGAATAGTAGTGACCTGAGACCCAGTATCTAATAGGGCTTCAAAGGGGACCCCGTTAATCTCCACATTGATTTTAGGATGGGATCCTACATACCGTGGCATCCAATTTGGATCTTTTGGACCTAGTGTTCTACCTCCCGAGGGGTGGTCCTCAGCCTCAGGGGTTGCCCGTTTAACTGCCAGCAAGTGGATTCTGTGTGTCCCATCTTTTTGCAGTATGTACACACGGGCCGCTGGCGACCCCTATTGCGCCTCCCCGGATCCCTGGGGTGAGTCTCTTGGTATGGAGGTGAGAACGGCTTAGAGGGTGACAGGAACTCCTCTTCTGACATCATAGGTTTTTCCCATTCCTCCATTTTTCTGCACACTCTCTCTAGGCTTTTAGTGAGGTGATTTACTTGCTCTGTCAGCATGGCAATAGTATCGGTAGCTGTAGCTTGAACAGCTTGACCGGCCTCAGCTCGGTTAATGATAAACGGTTTTGACCTGCAGGCTGATAACTCAGGTGGGGTGCTCAACTCTGTAGATACTGCTGACCCCAGAATTTTTATAGCCAGCTCTTTAAAGTCCAGAAAGGTACTGTTAGGGTGTTGGGCGGACAGCATCTTTAATTGGGTCCTTATTTGCTCACTAGACACTCCGGTAATAAATTGTTCCCTCAGGGTCTGATCCTGGTTATCAGCTTCCTTGGGATCTATCTGAATTACAGCCCCCAAAGCCTCCTGAAGTGATAGGGCATAGTCACGGAGGGACTCACCGGACTTCTGTTTCTTGCCAAAGAAGTGCATCTTTATCTCTGAGGCAGTCCTCGTTTCAAAAGTGGCCCTGAGGCGGGTGAATATCTGCTCTAGAGTACTCCTTTCAGCAGCAGGCCAGGATAATACCTCTCTGCGGGCAGCCCCCTCCAGTTGCGCTAGCAAGATTTCCATTTGCTGATCGGCATTTATGGGGTACAGTTTGAATAAGGCCAGCAACTTTTCTTTAAAGTCTCTTAGGGTATGGGCCTCTCCGTTATAGCGGGGAAACCATGGGGCCCCAAAATAGTAAGGCATGGTAAAGGGCATCATGCTGGGGGCTATAGGATGATTAGGAGCCGCAAGCTCTCCCGGGTCCGGCCGCTCGGCAACTCCCGGATCTGACATGTTAACTTATTACGAGGTGGCCGCTGGTGACTAAAGGGGCCGGAACAATCCCCTTCCCTCCGGATACAAGTTCTTACCGGTATCGGCGGGTTCGCGCAGGCCAAATCTTGTGAGACTCCGGACGTCCTGTGAACGCGGTGACGTTGCTGACGCAGGAAAAGCAGGGCCGCGGCGGTGCGATGATGAAGAGGGGCGGGATTCTCTGTGTCTTTGAAGGGATCCGCCCACGGAGGTCCTCAGCAGCGCGGGAAACTTTACTCCAGGCGGCCGGTGGCCATCTTGATCACGATTCCCTGACAGCAAGCAGGGTGTTGCAAAGTCCAATAAATCACAGTCCACAAATACGATTTTCCCTCTGGGGGTAGCGCAACACAGTACAGCGCCTCTGATTCCTCCCAGGCACAATTTTAATCCACCGGCTTGGAAATAAAGGGTTACAGTCTTTGCCATACGGTGGTGAAATAGTTAAAGCACACAGTTCACACTTCTCTGCACTGTAGAAGTATGCGGATCCTGTTCGTGACGCCAAAAAGAGCGATGCAGTGTCCCAGGGGGTCAGTAGTGTGTGCTGGGCTTTGTAGTGCAGATTGACCACTAACCTGGGATCCACTGTCGTCTTCAATTGGGGCAAATACTGGAACAGGCAGGTATTTAACAGTTCGTGACGCCAGTGTCAATTAAACGGTGACACGCCGTGTAAAGTATGGTGGACGCATGAAGCAAGCACAGGATAGCCAACAAAAACTGGAACTTTTACTGAATATCAGTCAGGATAATACATGGACACAGGTACAGCACAGTTCCATGAAAGACGGTTGGTTTCTTATAACAATACAGGTGGTTCTTGGGAGTTACAGAATGGCCGGTCTTAGCAAGGCATTATACAGAGTGTTGATTACAGGAGATGCAGTACAGGCGGATTGCTCAATATTCCTGACTGGTCCTGCTACATGTGACTTTCTCTCCAAGGTCTAATGCCCTTTATCTGGCGTACCCTTGAATCTGTCCTTATCTAGTACCTCCTCTGTTATCTTGAGTACCTCTTGCTTTCTCTGATCGGCCTCTGTGGTATTCTGTGTCTTCAGGCTGATTAGTTATGCCCTTCTGACTTCTATGCATGGACTCAGGAGGAAAACCTCTCTGCACTGAGTCTGGAAACTTCTACCCTTCCTGAACTAGGCCCTAGCCTATTTATACTGAACTGGGGGCTCCCTCTGCTGGCTGTGATAAGGATTGCCGGTAACCGGCCTGACTGGCTTAAAGGGAACTACACACTCAAATCTAGCAGTGTCGGGTAGCCTACCCGTATGCTGCACTATCCTTAGGACAGGCTGTTAATATAAAAGTCCTGGACAACCAATCAACTTTTTTTGCTGATGGAAATTAGGGATATGCAAATCGACTTCGGGTGAAACATCCAAAGTTGATTTGCATAAAACTTTGTTTGAATACTGTACTGAGCGGGAGCTCCGTGCAGTATTAGAATGTATTGGTTCCCCTGAGCTGAAGTTATTGCTTGCGAGACTTCGCATAATAACTTGAGAAATTCATTTCTACTGTAAAATAAAATTTTCCGAACTCGGGTTCGGTTCCAAGTGGTACCTCATCCCTAATGGAAGCCATGGACATCAAGACAGCTTCTGCAGGGAAAATGTATTATTGTGTGATAGCCTCCAGATTAATGTAATCTAATACATGGATGGTTTGAGGCTACCAGGGCGGTAGATTTTTTTCCAGCGTGTCTCTGTTCTTGCTCAAAGAGAGGTCCTGAGAAGGAGACCTCTATGTCTCTATGACATCCATATTTATTGGGGATATGGAAAGGGGTTATAAGTAGAGTTGAGCGAACACCTGGATGTTCGGGTTCGAGAAGTTCGGCCGAACATCCCGGAAATGTTCGGGTTCGGGATCCGAACCCGATCCGAACTTCGTCCCGAACCCGAACCCCATTGAAGTCAATGGGGACCCGAACTTTTCGGCACTAAAAAGGCTGTAAAACAGCCCAGGAAAGAGCTAGAGGGCTGCAAAAGGCAGCAACATGTAGGTAAATCCCCTGCAAACAAATGTGGATAGGGAAATGAATTAAAATAAAAATTAAATAAATAAAAATTAACCAAAATCAATTGGAGAGAGGTTCCATAGCAGAGAATCTGGCTTCCCGTCACCCACCACTGGAACAATTCTAGTAAGAAGCAGGGCGGCAATACCAGAGGGTTAGACGGATCGTTAGTGATAGGGATATGTGTCAAACAAGATTAGACGATATGACCAATAAATTTAGAGAGCGAGGCTACCCCCCTGATCTATTGAAAATACAGCGTAATAAAGCTGAGATTACACCACCAGATAGAACTAAGAAAGAAACAAGGATCCCCTTAGTGATTAAATACCATCCCTGGTCCCAGCGCCTTAGGACTATTGTTAATCAACATTGGCACATATTATCTAAGTCCTATCCACGGATAGGAGAGTTCCAGAGGCCACCCATGATATGCTATAAACGGGCAGAAAATATTAGGGATAAAATAGTCCGGGCGGATGTGGGAAGTAATAAAATAGAAAGAGGACAGAGTACTTTATCTACACCTAGACGGGGCACTTTTCCTTGTTTAAACTGTGTCAATTGTTCCAGCGTTATAAAGGGTTCATGTTTCTCCCACCCTCACTCAGGTGAAAATATTCCAATAAGGGGCACGTTCACTTGTGATAGTAGATTTGTGGTTTACATTCTTAAATGTCCATGTGGATTACTATATGTGGGGGAAACCTCAATGAGAATGAAGGACAGACTAAGTAAACACAAATCTACTATCCGTAAACAGAATTTATTACTCCCAATACCCCTTCATTTTTATGATAAAAAACACAACATCTCGCAGTTGAGGTATCAGATTATTGAAGGTGTATCATTACCCCGTCGAGGGGGTGACAGAAATAAATTGTTATTGAAAAGGGAGGCTTACTGGATCCATCGTCTTCAGACAATGGAGCCCAGGGGCCTCAATCGTGAGTACAATGTGTCCTGCTTCCTATAAGGCATTCGGCCTTATGCAATCTGATAAATATATTTCTTTTTTTCTTCAGCGTGATTAATCACTGCAAGAATGGACTATGTGACTGAAAATCTTCGCCAGTATAGAGTGGATATGTTTTTTGCGAATTTTCAATTGCGAATTTTCAGTTGCGAATTTTTAGTTGCGAATTTTCAATTGCGAATTTTCAATTTTCAATTGCGAATTTTCAGTTGCGAATTTTCAATTGCGAATTTTTCAATGCGAATTTTTCATTGCGATTATTTGATATGCGAATTTTATTTAATGAGGGAGGCGGAGCTTCTTTGATGATGTCAGTTCCTTTGTGTTTCATTTATGTATAAATAGCTGGAGTGTAAGATGTTTTATGCAGTCTGATGAAAGCACATCTGTGCTGAAACGCGTCACTATGCCATTTTGAATATGTGACTGAATAAATCTACATTGTGATCTACATCAGCGAAGTGCCGGTCCTTTCCTTTGAAACCACCACTGGAACAGTCCATTCTCAGATATTTAGGCCCCGGCACCCAGGCAGAGGAGAGAGGTCCCGTAACAGAGAATCTGTCTTCATGTCAGCAGAGAATTAGTCTGCATGTCATAGCAGAGAATGAGGCTTCACGTCAGCCACCACTGCAACAGTCCATTGGCATATATTTAGGCCCAGCACCCAGGCAGAGGAGAGAGGTCCCGTAACAGAGGATCTGTCTTCATGTCAGCAGAGAATTAGTCTGCATGTCATAGCAGAGAATGAGGCTTCACGTCAGCCACCACTGCAACAGTCCATTGGCATATATTTAGGCCCAGCACACAGGCAGAGGAGGGAGGTCCCGTAACAGAGAATCTGTCTTCATGTCAGCAGAGAATTAGTCTGCATGTCATAGCAGAGAATGAGGCTTCACGTCAGCCACCACTGCAACAGTCCATTGGCATATATTTAGGCCCAGCACACACACAGGCAGAGGAGAGAGGTCCCGTAACAGAGAATCTGGCTTCATGTCAGCAGAGAATCAGTCTGCATGTCATAGCAGAGAATGAGGCTTCACGTCAGCCACCACTGCAACAGTCCATTGGCATATATTTAGGCCCAGCACACACACAGGCAGAGGAGAGAGGTCCCGTAACAGAGGATCTGGCTTCATGTCAGCAGAGAATCAGTCTGCATGTCATAGCAGAGAATCAGGCTTCACGTCAGCCACCACTGCAACAGTCCATTGTCATAAATTTAGGCCCAGCACCCAGGCAGAGGAGAGAGGTCCCGTAACAGACAATCTGGCTTCATGTCAGCAGAGAATCAGTCTGCATGTCATAGCAGAGAATGAGGCTTCACGTCAGCCACCACTGCAACAGTCCATTGGCATATATTTAGGCCCAGCACACACACAGGCAGAGGAGAGAGGTCCCGTAACAGAGAATCTGGCTTCATGTCAGCAGAGAATCAGTCTGCATGTCATAGCAGAGAATGAGGCTTCACGTCAGCCACCACTGCAACAGTCCATTGGCATATATTTAGGCCCAGCACACACACAGGCAGAGGAGAGAGGTCCCGTAACAGACAATCTGGCTTCATGTCAGCAGAGAATCAGTCTGCATGTCATAGCAGAGAATGAGGCTTCACGTCACCCACCACTGCAACAGTCCATTGGCATATATTTAGGCCTAGCACACAGGCAGAGCAGAGAGGTCCCGTAACAGACAATCTGGCTTCATGACAGCAGAGAATCAGTCTGCATGTCATAGCAGAGAATGAGGCTTCACGTCACCCACCACTGCAACAGTCCATTGGCATATATTTAGGCCTAGCACACAGGCAGAGCAGAGAGGTCCCGTAACAGACGATCTGGCTTCATGTCAGCAGAGAATCAGTCTGCATGTCATAGCAGAGAATGAGGCTTCACGTCAGCCACCACTGCAACAGTCCATTGGCATATATTTAGGCCTAGCACACAGGCAGAGGAGAGAGGTCCCGTAACAGACAATCTGGCTTCATGTCAGCAGAGAATTAGTCTGCATGTCATAGCAGAGAATGAGGCTTCACGTCAGCCACCACTGCAACAGTCCATTGGCATATATTTAGGCCCAGCACCCAGGCAGAGGAGGGAGGTCCCGTAACAGAGAATCTGTCTTCATGTCAGCAGAGAATTAGTCTGCATGTCATAGCAGAGAATGAGGCTTCACGTCAGCCACCACTGCAACAGTCCATTGGCATATATTTAGGCCCAGCACACACACAGGCAGAGGAGAGAGGTCCCGTAACAGAGAATCTGGCTTCATGTCAGCAGAGAATCAGTCTGCATGTCATAGCAGAGAATGAGGCTTCACGTCAGCCACCACTGCAACAGTCCATTGGCATATATTTAGGCCCAGCACACACACAGGCAGAGGAGAGAGGTCCCGTAACAGAGGATCTGGCTTCATGTCAGCAGAGAATCAGTCTGCATGTCATAGCAGAGAATCAGGCTTCACGTCAGCCACCACTGCAACAGTCCATTGTCATAAATTTAGGCCCAGCACCCAGGCAGAGGAGAGAGGTCCCGTAACAGACAATCTGGCTTCATGTCAGCAGAGAATTAGTCTGCATGTCATAGCAGAGAATGAGGCTTCACGTCAGCCACCACTGCAACAGTCCATTGGCATATATTTAGGCCTAGCACACAGGCAGAGGAGAGAGGTCCCGTAACAGACAATCTGGCTTCATGTCAGCAGAGAATCAGTCTGCATGTCATAGCAGAGAATGAGGCTTCACGTCACCCACCACTGCAACAGTCCATTGGCATATATTTAGGCCTAGCACACAGGCAGAGCAGAGAGGTCCCGTAACAGACAATCTGGCTTCATGACAGCAGAGAATCAGTCTGCATGTCATAGCAGAGAATGAGGCTTCACGTCACCCACCACTGCAACAGTCCATTGGCATATATTTAGGCCTAGCACACAGGCAGAGGAGAGGTTCATTCAACTTTGGGTAGCCTCGCAATATAATGGTAAAATGAAAATAAAAATAGGATTGAATGAGGAAGTGCCCTGGAGTCCAATAATATATGGTTATGGGGAGGTAGTTAATGTCTAATCTGGACAAGGGACGGACAGGTCCTGTGGGATCCATGCCTGGTTCATTTTTATGAACGTCAGCTTGTCCACATTGGCTGTAGACAGGCGGCTGCGTTTGTCTGTAATGACGCCCCCTGCCGTGCTGAATACACGTTCAGACAAAACGCTGGCTGCCGGGCAGGCCAGCACCTCCAAGGCATAAAAGGCTAGCTCTGGCCACGTGGACAATTTAGAGACCCAGAAGTTGAATGGGGCCGAACCATCAGTCAGTACGTGGAGGGGTGTGCACACGTACTGTTCCACCATGTTAGTGAAATGTTGCCTCCTGCTAACACGTTGCGTATCAGGTGGTGGTGCAGTTAGCTGTGGCGTGTTGACAAAAGTTTTCCACATCTCTGCCATGCTAACCCTGCCCTCAGAGGAGCTGGCCGTGACACAGCTGCCTTGGCGACCTCTTGCTCCTCCTCTGCCTTG
Organism: Bufo gargarizans; assembly: GCF_014858855.1. NCBI lineage: Eukaryota > Metazoa > Chordata > Amphibia > Anura > Bufonidae > Bufo > Bufo gargarizans. The sequence continues at coordinate 637,136,481 of NC_058080.1, read as the reverse complement.
GCCTTGGGCTTCTACTTGTTCCCCTGTGACATTTGGGAATGCTCTCAGTAGCGCGTCTACCAACGTGCGCTTGTACTCGCGCATCTTCCTATCACGCTCCAGTGCAGGAAGTAAGGTGGGCACATTGTCTTTGTAGCGTGGATCCAGCAGGGTGGCAACCCAGTAGTCCGCACAGGTTAAAATGTGGGCAACTCTGCTGTCGTTGCGCAGGCACTGCAGCATGTAGTCGCTCATGTGTGCCAGGCTGCCCAGGGGTAAGGACAAGCTGTCCTCTGTGGGAGGCGTATCGTCATCGTCCTGCCTTTCCCCCCAGCCACGCACCAGTGATGGACCCGAGCTGCGTTGGGTGCCACCCCGCTGTGACCATGCTTCATCCTCATCCTCCTCCACCTCCTCCTCATCCTCGTCCTCCTCGTCCTCCAGTAGTGGGCCCTGGCTGGCCACATTTGTACCTGGCCTCTGCTGTTGCCAAAAACCTCCCTCTGAGTCACTTCGAAGAGACTGGCCTGAAAGTGCTAAAAATGACCCCTCTTCCTCCTCCTCCTCCTCCTCCTCCTGGGCCACCTCCTCTTCCATCATCGCCCTAAGTGTTTTCTCAAGGAGACATAGAAGTGGTATTGTAACGCTGATAACGGTGTCATCGCCACTGGCCATGTTGGTGGAGTACTCGAAACAGCGCAACAGGGCACACAGGTCTCGCATGGAGGCCCAGTCATTGGTGGTGAAGTGGTGCTGTTCTGTAGTGCGACTGACCCGTGCGTGCTGCAGCTGAAACTCCACTATGGCCTGCTGCTGCTCGCACAGTCTGTCCAGCATGTGCAAGGTGGAGTTCCACCTGGTGGGCACGTCGCATATGAGGCGGTGAGCGGGAAGGCCGAAGTTACGCTGTAGCGCAGACAGGCGAGCAGCAGCAGGATGTGAACGCCGGAAGCGCGAACAGACGGCCCGCACTTTATGCAGCAGCTCTGACATGTCGGGGTAGTTGTGAATGAACTTCTGCACCACCAAATTCAGCACATGCGCCAAGCAAGGGATGTGCGTCAAATTGGCTAGTCCCAGAGCTGCAACGAGATTTCGCCCATTATCACACACCACCAGGCCGGGCTTGAGGCTCACCGGCAGCAACCACTCGTCGGTCTGTTGTTCTATACCCCGCCACAACTCCTGTGCGGTGTGGGGCCTGTCCCCCAAACATATGAGTTTCAGAATGGCCTGCTGACGTTTACCCCGGGCTGTGCTGAAGTTGGTGGTGAAGGTGTGTGGCTGACTGGATGAGCAGGTGGAAGAAGAGGAGGAGGAAGCCGAGAAGGAGGAGGTGGCAACAGGAGGCAAAGAATGTTGCCCTGCGATCCTTGGCGGCGGAAGGACGTGCGCCAAACAGCTCTCCGCCTGGGGCCCAGCTGCCACTACATTTACCCAGTGTGCAGTTAGGGAGATATAGCGTCCCTGGCCGTGCTTACTGGTCCACGTATCTGTGGTTAGGTGGACCTTGCTACAGATGGCGTTGCGCAGTGCACACTTGATTTTATGGGATACTTGGTTGTGCAGGGAAGGCACGGCTCTCTTGGAGAAGTAGTGCCGGCTGGGAACAACATACTGTGGGACAGCAAGCGACATGAGCTGTTTGAAGCTGTCTGTGTCCACCAGCCTAAATGACAGCATTTCATAGGCCAGTAGTTTAGAAATGCTGGCATTCAGGGCCAGGGATCGAGGGTGGCTAGGTGGGAATTTACGCTTTCTATCAAATGTTTGTGAGATGGAGAGCTGAACGCTGGCGTGTGACATGGTTGAGACGCTTGGTGACGGAGGTGGTGGTGGTGGTGTTGGTGGTACATCCCCTGTTTGCTGGGCGGCAGGTGCCAACGTTCCTCCAGAGGCGGAGGAAGAGGCCGAGGCGGCAGCAGCAGAATAGGCCGAGGCGGCAGCAGCAGAAGAGGTAGCAGGGGGAGCCTGAGTGACTTCCTTGGTTTTAAGGTGTTTACTCCACTGCAGTTCATGCTTTGCATGCAGGTGCCTGGTCATGCAGGTTGTGCTCAGGTTCAGAACGTTAATGCCTCGCTTCAGGCTCTGATGGCACAGCGTGCAAACCACTCGGGTCTTGTCGTCAGCACATTGTTTGAAGAAGTGCCATGCCAGGGAACTCCTTGAAGCTGCCTTTGGGGTGCTCGGTCCCAGATGGCGGCGGTCAGTAGCAGGCGGAGTCTCTTGGCGGCGGGTGTTCTGCTTTTGCCCACTGCTCCCTCTTTTGCTACGCTGTTGGCTCGGTCTCACCACTGCCTCTTCCTCCGAACTGTGAAAGTCAGTGGCACGACCTTCATTCCATGTGGGGTCTAGGACCTCATCGTCCCCTGCATCGTCTTCCACCCAGTCTTGATCCCTGACCTCCTGTTCAGTCTGCACACTGCAGAAAGACGCAGCAGTTGGCACCTGTGTTTCGTCATCATCAGAGACATGCTGAGGTGGTATTCCCATGTCCTCATCATCAGGAAACATAAGTGGTTGTGCGTCAGTGCATTCTATGTCTTTCACCGCTGGGGAAGGGCTAGGTGGATGCCCTTGGGAAACCCTGCCAGCGGAGTCTTCAAACAGCATAAGAGACTGCTGCATAACTTGAGGCTGAGACAGTTTCCCTGGTATGCATGGGGGTGATGTGACAGACTGATGGGGTTGGTTTTCAGGCGCCATCTGTGCGCTTTTTGCAGAAGACTGGGTGGGAGATAATGTGAACGTGCTGGATCCACTGTCGGCCACCCAATTGACTAATGCCTGTACCTGCTCAGGCCTTACCATCCTTAGAAAGGCATTGGGCCCCACCATATATCGCTGTAAATTCTGGCGGCTACTGGGACCTGAGGTAGTTGGTACACTAGGACGTGTGGATGTGGCAGAACGGCCACGTCCTCTCCCAGCACCAGAGGGTCCACTAACACCACCACGACCATGTCCACGTCCGCGTCCCTTACTAGATGTTTTTCTCATTGTTATGGTTCACCACAACAACAAATATATTATTTGGCCCAATGTATTGTATTCAAATTCAGCGGGATATAAATTTGAGGCCTAGTATTTAGGCGCTGGGTGACCGGTATGGATTTAGTGACAGAATTAGACTTGGAAATGCACAGAAGCGTGTGTGTGTGAAGTAATTCTGAATGACCCAATGTGCACCTTGAATATTATATACCCTTTTAGGGATAGATTTCAAATAGCTCTGATATAGCAGAAACCACTAAATTATGAAATTGCTAAATTGGGAATTGTATTTCAACCCAGAACAAGAAATGTGCTTGAACGGACACTAAATAACTCGCCCAGCTACAGCACTAACGAGAGATTTAGCAGGATATAAATTTGAGGCCTAGTATTTAGGCGCTGGGTGACAGGTATGGGTTTAGTGACAGAATTAGACTTGGAAATACACAGTAGCGGGTGTGTGTGAAGTTATTCTGAATGACCCAATGTGCACCTTGAATATTATATACCCTTTTAGGGATAGATTTCAAATAGCTCTGATATAGCAGAAACCACTAAATTATGAAATTGCTAAATTGGGAATTGTATTTCAACCCAGAACAAGAAATGTGCTTGAACGGACACTAAATAACTCGCCCAGCTACAGCACTAATGAGAGATTTAGCAGGATATAAATTTGAGGCCTAGTATTTAGGCGCTGGGTGACAGGTATGGGTTTAGTGACAGAATTAGACTTGGAAATACACAGTAGCGGGTGTGTGTGAAGTTATTCTGAATGACCCAATGTGCACCTTGAATATTATATACCCTTTTAGGGATAGATTTCAAATAGCTCTGATATAGCAGAAACCACTAAATTATGAAATTGCTAAATTGGGAATTGTATTTCAACCCAGAACAAGAAATGTGCTTGAACGGACACTAAATAACTCGCCCAGCTACAGCACTAACGAGAGATTTAGCAGGATATAAATTTGAGGCCTAGTATTTAGGCGCTGGGTGACAGGTATGGGTTTAGTGACAGAATTAGACTTGGAAATGCACAGAAGCGTGTGTGTGTGAAGTTATTCTGAATGACCCAATGTGCACCTTGAATATTATATACCCTTTTAGGGATAGATTTCAAATAGCTCTGATATAGCAGAAACCACTAAATTATGAAATTGCTAAATTGGGAATTGTATTTCAACCCAGAACAAGAAATGTGCTTGAACGGACACTAAATAACTCGCCCAGCTACAGCACTAACGAGAGATTTAGCAGGATATAAATTTGAGGCCTAGTATTTAGGCGCTGGGTGACAGGTATGGGTTTAGTGACAGAATTAGACTTGGAAATACACAGTAGCGGGTGTGTGTGAAGTTATTCTGAATGACCCAATGTGCACCTTGAATATTATATACCCTTTTAGGGATAGATTTCAAATAGCTCTGATATAGCAGAAACCACTAAATTATGAAATTGCTAAATTGGGAATTGTATTTCAACCCAGAACAAAAAATGTGCTTTGACGGACACTAAATAACTTTCCCAGCCACAACAGGACAGCGTTAACGAGAGATTTAGCAGGATATAAATTTGAGGCCTAGTATTTAGGCGCTGGGTGACAGGTATGGGTTTAGTGACAGAATTAGACTTAGAAATACACAGTAGCGGGTGTGTGTGAAGTTATTCTGAATGACCCAATGTGCACCTTGAATATTATATACCCTTTTAGGGATAGATTTCAAATAGCTCTGATATAGCAGAAACCACTAAATTATGAAATTGCTAAATTGGGAATTGTATTTCAACCCAGAACAAGAAATGTGCTTGAACGGACACTAAATAACTCGCCCAGCTACAGCACTAACGAGAGATTTAGCAGGATATAAATTTGAGGCCTAGTATTTAGGCGCTGGGTGACAGGTATGGGTTTAGTGACAGAATTAGACTTAGAAATACACAGTAGCGTGTGTGTGTGAAGTTATTCTGAATGACCCAATGTGCACCTTGAATATTATATACCCTTTTAGGGATAGATTTCAAATAGCTCTGATATAGCAGAAACCACTAAATTATGAAATTGCTAAATTGGGAATTGTATTTCAACCCAGAACAAGAAATGTGCTTGAACGGACACTAAATAACTCGCCCAGCTACAGCACTAAGGACAGATTTAGCTGGATATAAATTTGAGGCCTAGTATTTAGGCGCTGGGTGACAGGTATGGGTTTAGTGACAGAATTAGACTTGGAAATGCACAGTAGCGGGTGTGTGAAGTTATTCTGAATGACCCTATGTGCACCTTGAATATTATATACCCTTTTAGGGATAGATTTCAAATAGATCTGATACAGCAGAAACCACTAAATTTTTAAATTGCTAAATTGGGAATTGTATTTCAACCCAGAACAAAAAATGTGCTTTGACGGACACTAAATAACTTTCCCAGCCACAACAGGACAGCGGTAACGAGAGATTTAGCGGGATATAAATTTGAGGCCTAGTATTTAGGCGCTGGGTGACCGGTATGGATTTAGTGACAGAATTAGACTGGGATATGGCCAAAAAATAACCACACTATTGCTGGTTAAATGCACTTGGTGATGGGCGCAGCTTGCCCCTGATGTAGTATATGGCCAAAAAATGAACAGACTATTGCTGGTTAAATGCACTTGGTGTCACAGCTTGACCAACCACACTACTGAGGGTTAAATGCACTTGGTGACGGGCGCAGCTTGCCCCTGATTTAGTATATGGCCAAAAAATGAACAGACTATTGCTGGTTAAATGCACTTGGTGTGATAGCTTGACCAACCACACTACTGAGGGTTAAATGCACTTGGTGTGACAGCTTCACCCTGATGTAGGCTTTAGCCAAAAAACAACCACACCATTGAGGGTTAAATGCACTTGGTCGCAGCTTGTGCTGGCGCACCACAAGACACAAAATGGCCGCCGATCACCCCAGAAAAATGTGACTGACAAACGGTCTGGGCAGCCTAAAAACAGTGAGCAATTGAGGATCAGCAGCTCAATGATCCACAGCTGCAGATCGATCAGTTAATCAAGTCCTTTGGAGGAGTTAATCTGCCTAATCTCGCCCTACTGTCGCAGCCGCAACCTCTCCCTACGCTAATCAGAGCAGAGTGACGGGCGGCGCTATGTGACTCCAGCTTAAATAGAGGCTGGGTCACATGGTGCTCTGGCCAATCACAGCCATGCCAATAGTAGGCATGGCTGTGATGGCCTCTTGGGGCAAGTAGTATGACGCTTGTTGATTGGCTGCTTAGCAGCCTTTCAAAAAGCGCCAAGAAAGCGTCACAAAAGCGCGAAGAAAGCGACGAACACCGAACCCGAACCCGGACTTTTACGAAAATGTCCGGGTTCGGGTCCGTGTCACGGACACCCCAAAATTCGGTACGAACCCGAACTATACAGTTCGAGTTCGCTCATCCCTAGTTATAAGAAGTAAAAAAAATGGGTCTACTTTTTATCTCTCTAGAAACTCATACTTTCATGACCCATATAAATACACTCAGCCTGTGTCCTTGTGTTTTGTATATGTGATGGGACTTCTTGGTGGTTTCTAACATTCTTAAAAGAGTATGTTATTTTATATATGTTATGGAGTCACAGACAAATACTTAAAGGAGTTCTCTGAGACTAAGAAAAAAGTTACACAGGGGACATGACACATTGTGAAAAAAAGGCTCACCTTGTCTGAGTGTCCTGACTCCAGTGCCATGGACCCCTCCTCAATTATTCTGGTCCTCGTTAGAATTTTGACATTGTCACGCACTTACCGTTCTGTGCTCCCATGGTAAGTTGGACTGCTCGACCTATCGGACTCTTTGTCAATATCAAATTCCTCACTACTCATTTCCCATTTGGTTTAGCCCCTGCACTTAGCTAAGAAGGGACTGTCGTCCAGTTGTGGGCCATCACTTAAGATGCATTGTAGGTAGGGACATTGGATGTGGGTGTAGCACAGAGCTGTACTATTCCATAACCTTTCATGACAGACAGTTATATACACATAACTGCTACCGACCAATCAATGCAGGTCCCCCTGTACAATTTTCCTTAGTCTTGGACAACCCTTTAAATTTGTTTAATTCTTTTCTTTATGGTTTAATTGTTTTTCCTTCTTGATTAGAGATTGCTGGAGTTTCTACACCTCAACACATAAGTGGTTTTTCTCTGTTGCCGTTATCATGTACAAGCTCAAACAATGATATCATTCCGGGGTCTGAGTTACGTCCTAACTGGGCTCTAAGTCAGTTTCATGGTGCTGATGCAAATGCTTCAACCTACATGCTGCGAGAAAATGACTGGAAGTTCATTGCATACTCAGATGGTGATTCATTTCCTCCACAGTTGTTTGGTAAGACCTTTGCTGAGAATATTTATTATAATTTTTTTTATTACTGGTATTTGTAATAAATTAGATTTATTTTAGACCATCCTCTAATCCGGTAATTTTAATATACTACTGATTTCCTGAAAACTTGAAAAGCATAGAAAGAATTGATTGCTCAGACATGTTTTAAACTAATCTTTTTTTTCCTCCCTAAATCATATACATTAGTTATGAGTCTGCTATATTCATCTTCTTACATCCTCCAACTACCTGTTGCAATAGCTGCCTGACCTGACCTGTGCACCATTTTCACCTTTTGCTGCCTGCCCTGACCACGGATTAGCATTAGAGATGAGCGAATCAAATCAGACGAAGTGGAATTTGATCCAAATTTCAGGAAAAATTTGATTCGCAACGAACGCAAATTTCCTTGCGCTTTGTGGTAATGAATTGCAATTTTTCCTAAAATGGCGGCTACACGTGTGAGGACTGAGGACATGGGGCAAGGAACTCTTGGAAGGCAGGGGACTCTGGGAAGGCGGGATCACTCAGATTGACATGCATGCGTGCAGGCAATCAGCAGCCAGCCAGCCATGTGATGTCACGGCCCTGTTGTGGAATACCACTCAGAAAACGCATTCTTCAGGAAGAATAAGGTTTATTGCGGCTTGCTGGGAGCATTAACAGCTTCAATAGCACAAAGGAAAATGCTCAAAGGGGGAGAGGCCCACACTCATCTTATACACATAACCATCCTAAACTTTACATACTTGTCTTATCCTCATTGGATAGGTTAAACTCTTTCTACAACCCCATTGGACATCTCCATGCATGGATAATGCGTGCTTGCTTCGTGTTCTTCTTGGCCAACATCTGTTATTCATTACCCATGCCTGCTTCATCTAATCTATAGCCCCCTCACCCAAGTGAGTGCCCCCACCTTATGAATGTGTACACACACATAAGATTTGGGAATGTATTGTCTGGTATAAGCAGGCGGCATTATATTATATATTTTTCATTTTCTCTTTCAGCCCTATAAATACGGCAGCCATTTTAGATTCTGCCCATTTCCAGCATTCTGAGTGCAGGGACAGACATGAGAAGGCGCTAGGGACCGCAATAGGAAAAACCTCATTGCGAACAAAGAAATAGAAAAAACTATTTATCAGTGCAGGGAAAGGATAGGGAGGAATTGTTTGACAGCATTTTAGTGCAAGGAGAGATGTCAGAAAGCACTAGGGACAGTGCTAAAAAAAGTGATTTTACAGGTGCAGGAAAAGATTATCTGGGATATATACGCACTTATTTTGTACAGAAAGAAAAAGATATATTTGCACTTCACTGGTGCAGTTATTTGTGGCAAAAGCGTTTAGTGGCCTAGTTCAGTACAAAAAAAAACCATATTCTCAGTTCACTTCTACAGTTAAATGTGTTGAAAGCGTTTAGTGGCCTATTTCAGTACAGAAAGAAAAAAATAAATGTATGCACTTCTCTGGTACAGTTATTTGTGGTAAAAGCGTTTAGTGGCCTATTTCAGTGCAAAAAGAAAAATATTTTCGCAGTTCACTTCTGCAGTTATATGTGTTGAAAGTGTTTAGTGGCCTATTTCAGTACAGAAAGAAAAAAAATATATGCACTTCACTGGTGTAGTTATTTGTGGCAAATGCATTTAGTGGCCTATTTCAGTACAAAAAGCAAAATATATTCTCAGTTCACTTCGTCAGTTATATGTGTTGAAAGCGTTTAGTGACCTATTTCAGTACAGAAAGAAAAATATTTTCATCGCTTTTAGGGGTGTTTTAATTTGCTTAAAATTTTTTGTATTTTAATGTTTAGTTCATCTAAAATTATGTCAGACAGAGAAGTGCCAGGCCGTGCACAGAGTGGCAGAGGCATAAATTTTTCTGGCGCAGGCAGAGTTCGCAGCAAATAAGGGGGCGTGGCAGCAGGAGTCGCAGCGAGAGGCCTGAGCTCCCGGTGTCATCTAGGGGTCGTGTCTTGACCAGCAACCCAGTGGTTCTTGATTGGTTAACTCGGTCATCTACTCCATCCCAAGTGACATCAGACACCCCCAGCCAACAGTCGTGGGTTCGTCAGACACAACCCTTAGTTGGCATGGCCCGGGAGCAGGCACTGTGCCCTCACCTGTCCTCAACCTGTCTATGTCCTTTGCTGTTCCCTCAGCCACAGAAGTATTGTATGCTGTGGGCTCAGCTCCACTATACAGCGAGGACGAGCTACTAGAGTACAGTCAGCAGCTACTGCCCAGCCAAGATCTGGTGGAGACATCCGCCACTTCCTATGCTAGGAGGGAAAGTAATGATGAGGAGAGTGGCGTTGGAGGTGGTAATGCAACCGGTCAGGCTCCTGACCCAGAGACTGTTGAGGAGGACATCAGTGACGTGCAGACAGTACTTGATGATGATGAAGCCGGTCGCACTTGGGAGCTAGCTGCTGAAGGGCTTCATCATCAGGAGAAGAGGGTGGCAGCTTACCCATGAGCCAGAGGTGGAGGCAGCAAGTCGATATGGTGGCCGGGAGTCAGCAGGGTGGCAGCAGTGGGACGTCGGGAGCCAAACGTGCCCGTGGAAGACCACCTTCGCAGCATCCTACCTGCCCGGGAAGTAGTGGTGCAAGGGTTCACGGAGGCAACGTCGGTAGCAGTCAGTCAATGCGGATTGGTGGGGGGAAAATCACGTATTTGGCGGTTTGTTAAGCCGCCGGAGGAGGTAAACGTGGCCATATGTAGAATATGTGGGCAGAAGGTGAAGCGTGGCCAGGGTGCCAATGTTGGCACTACAGCCCTACTTCAACATATGCAGCGTCGCCATACAGTGGCCTGGGAGAACCGTGGCTCCGATGTGTTGGTCCAGCCTGCCGCAGAAACCGCTGCATCACCCAGTGGCACGCACCAGATTTCAGGCAGTCAAGGCTCCACCACCTCAGCCGAAGGGATCTGTCTGTCCTTCCCATCATCTGCTGGTCCAGATGCTCCTGCTCCTACTCCTCTATCACTAAGTGATTGCTAAGAGACAACAGTATGCGTGCACGCATTCCAAGTGGTGACTCTGCACCTTTCAGAGAATTGATGGCTTGTGCCGAGCCGAGGTGGAGCGTCTCAAGCCATCATTTATTTGCCAAAAAGTCAGTACCAGCCCTGCAGAAATATATAGACCAGAAGGTGGGCCAGTCCTTGAGCCTGTCGGTGTCTGCCAAAGTGCACGGCAGCACCGACATGTGGAGCTGTAACTACGGTCAGGGACAGTACATGTCCTTTACGGCCCACTGGGTGAATGTGGTCCCTGCATCTTGGCCAGGTCACGCCGCTTCCGCCTCCACGTTGTCACGCTGTTGGCCCTGTGACAATGTCTACCTCTGCCTCCTCACCATCCACCATGTACTCAGCCTCCACTGCAGGGACAAGTCACAATGCCCCTCTAGTATACCACATGTGCAGGGCATGGCGGTGTCACGCTTTTCTGCACCTCCTTTCCCTGGTCGAACGGAGTCACACAGGGGAGGAACTGTTTTGTGTCCTTCATCAAGAAATCGAATCCTGGCTTTCTCCCCGACAACTCAAATCGGATCCATGGTGACCGACAGCGGGAAGAACATTGAGTCAGCGCTGGGTCAAGGAGGGATGAGCCATGCGCCCTGCATGGCACACGTGTTCAATCTGCTTGTCAAGCGGTTCCTGAAGTCTTCCACTTATCTGCAAGACATCCTAAAAATGGGCAGGAAACTTTGCATGCACCAGCCACTCACAAATAGCCCGATGCATGCTCACTTTCTTGTGTAGTGACAGCCGAATTGTCACAATTCGGCAGAGGAATGACTACTGGTTCTCCACCTTGTTGGACCCTTGCTATCGGTCCAGAATGGGGGGCCTTTTTTACACCCACTGAGAGGGAGGACAAATTAAACTACTACAGGGACATCTTATGTAGTCAGTTCGCCACTGCCTATCTGCACTATAATCTATCCTCTCGCAGGTCTGACCAGGGAGGCCCTCTGCGCTCACTTTCCACTGCCATGGCTGCTGGGGAGGGTTGGGGTAGCAGGAGCAGTACCAGCTCCATCAGCAGCAGCCTGAGTCTACAGTTCGCTGATAAGTAGCTTTCTTCACCCGCATAGTGAAGAAACTACTTACCAGCAGCAGCAGGTAGACCTGGAGCAGGAACTGAACCAGCAGGTGGTTGCATACTTGGACAGCACCCTGCAAACCCACATTGAAATCTGCTGGACTACTGGGTAGCCAAACTGGATTTGTGGCCGCAACTAGCAGAGTTTGCCCTGGAAAAGTTATCCTGCCCAGCCAGTAGTGTGGCATCAGAGCAGGCATTTAGTGTGGCATCAGAGCAGGCATTTAGTGTGGCGGGGGCCATAGCTACCCCAAGGTGAACTCACCTGCTACCATATACACACTATGTCACCTTGCCACTCTGTGGCATCCTGCTGCTGCTGCCATATCTACACTGTCACCTTGCCACTCTGTGGCATCCTGATGCTTCTGCTGCCATAGCCACACTAGCTCACCTTGCCACTCCTGATGCTGCCATCTCCACACTATGTCACCTTGCCACTCTGTGGTATCCTGTTGCTGTTGCCATTTCCAGACTCGGGCATTGTGCCACTCGGAGGCCTCCTCATACTGCGGCCACCTCCACAATCTCTCGTCATTGTGCTACTCTGGCCTCCTCATGCTGCTGACACCTCCACAATCTCTTGTCGTTGTGCTACTCTGTGGCCTCCTCATGCTGCTGACACCTCCACACTTTGTCGTCGTGCCACTCTGTCGACTCCTCATGCTGCTGCCACCTCCACATTCTCGTTGTCATGCCACTCTGTGGCCTCCTCATGCTGCTGCCACCTCCACAATCTCTCATTGTTGTGCTACTCTGTGGCCTCCTCATGCTGCTGACACCTCCACAATCTCTCGTCGTCGTGCTACTCTGGCCTCCTCATGATGCTGACACCTCCACACTTTGTCTTCGTGCCACTCTGTGGCTTCTTCATGCTGCTGCCATCTCCACAATATTTCGTCGTCGTGCCACTCTGTGGCCTTTTGATGCTGCCGCCACCTCGAGACTCCCACCACTATGTCATAGGTCTTCTCATGCTGTTTCCACCCTCCCCACTTCATCACTGGGCCACTATTTTGCCTTTCACTCTGGTTGACATCATAATTTATTTGACCTTTCTTCTAATCTGTCAAAGGAAAAATGAAACGTACAACAGATCCTGTCTGTGTAGCAGCTGTAAGGCCTGTATGGTCCCATCAGAATTGGCTTATGATTTGGTAGCTAAAAGCAGGAGTGGGTACAAAACACAGAAGACATGCAAATATTCCATTCACGTGTCATCTCTGTTTTAGATCCACTCCTGTTTTTTTTGGGCATTAGCAATACTGATGGATTATTGAGCAAGTGCTGACCGAGTAAAGGTGTATGCTCCACAGACAGGATCCATTTTTTTGTGGGTTATTGTTTTGATGGAACAGCGGAAGGGCAAAGTAATCAGTGACGTCAATACAAACTTACTGCTGACACCTTCTCCACTCTGTCTGGGGGGCTCTACTTGTATATGCGTTTAATAGAACAGGTTCTGTAGACATCTATGTGGAATCAGCTGACAAGGGTGTAAAAGGAGTGCGCTTCTTCTTGGCTCTAACATCGACCTGTAAGGCTGAGTTCATACTTGAGTTATTTGGTCAGTTTTGGCCCCGTGACTGCCCAAATAAGTGAAGTGTGCAGTGATTCTAAAAGTGACGCCTGTCATCTGCGTGTCATACGGACTCACAGTATTATTTCACTACCAAAGCAGACTCCCTATGCATCTTACTGCAAGGCACAGTGTTCTACACCACTAGAAAGGCTCTCAGCAGGCAGTATAAATACCCCACAAGTGACCCCATTTTGTAAAGAAGACACCCCAAGGTATTCCATGAGGGGCATGACGAGTTCCTAGATTATTTTATTTTTTTGGCACAAGTTAGCGGAAAATGTTTTTTTTTTATTAATTTTTTTACAAAGTCTCATATTGCACTAACTTGCGACAAAATTTTTTTTTTTACATGAACTCGCCATACCCCTCACGAAAAAGTCAACTTTTCCTATTTTTTTATACAAAGTTGTCATTTTAGAGAGATATTTCTCTCACCCAGCATGGGTATATGTAAAAAGACACCCCAAAACACATTGCCCAACTTCTCCTGAGTACGGCGATACCACATGTGTGACACTTTTTTGCAGCCTAGGTGCATTTTTAGACATTTGGATTCCAGACTTCTTCTCACGCTTTAGGGCCCCTAAAATGCCTGGGCAGTATAAATACCCCACATGTGACCCCATTTTGGAAAGAAGACACCCCAAGGTATTCCATGAGGGGCATGGCGAGTTCATAGAAGATTTTTTATTTTTTTGGCACAAGTTAGCGGAAATTGATTTTTTTTTTGCTTTTTTCTCACAAAGTCTCCCTTTCCGCTAACTTGGGACAAAAAGTTCAATCTTTCATGGATTCCATATGCCCCTCAGCAAATACCTTGGGGTGTCTTCTTTCCAAAATGGGGTCATTTGTGGGGTGTTTGTACTGACCTGGCATTTGAGGGTCTCCGCAATCATTACATGTATGGCCAGCATTAGGAGTTTCTTGTCTGTTTGCCTGCGTGTCTGGTGTCTTCTTTGTTTTTGCTCCTATGTCCAAAGTGAAGGGGATGTCGGGAGGCTGGACCCTATTGTTATTAGTTTTGCTGAGCCTGCCCCGGCCGATGGCAATGCTCAGTTTCAAACTCCTTATATTGAGCATATGGGTAATGAGATTTTTTTTTTTTTTCCGTTCAGCCTCTGGGCTGAAAGAAAAAATGAACGGCACAGATTTCTTCATTCGCATCGATCAATGTGGATGAAAAAATCTCTGCCACAAAAAAAAAAAAGGAGGGGAAAGGCGTCTGCCAGGACATAGGAGCTCCGCCCAACATCCAAACCCACTCAGCTCGTATGCCCTGGCAAACCCGATTCCCTGGCAAATCAATCGATGTGGATGAATAAATCATTGCCGGGATTTTTACTTTATTTTTTTATATACAAAGTGTTTGCCAAAGCATATGAACACCACCCCTCAGCTCATAAGCCTCGGCAAACATATCTTTTTTACTGCAGAGGAGAAATCCCGTCTTGCAGCGCCGCATACACCGACTTTTGTGTAATCTGACAGCAGCGCAATGCTTCTGTCAGAATGAACATCAGTGCTGCAGCTGGTTCATCGGTTGGTCCACCTAGAAGGTAAAAAAAAAAACAGGCCGCATCGCAATAAATTTATTAACATTAAACTTTATATAACATTTGAACAGAACATTAACTTTTTTAAACTTTATTGAACTTTTGGAACAGAACATTAACTTTTTTGCTTACCGGTGATTTTTTTTTTTTTTTTTTTTACCTTTATAGGACAAATCTCTCCTTCCCCATGTGCAAAGCGCAAATCGCCCAGAGATGTGGCGAAGTGCATTATGTACTTTGTCCCAGGTGAAAGGAGAGGTTTGCAGCAGCTGTGAGTGAAAGGGCCCTAAGAGTCCTGTCTGATGCAATCCCTATGCTAATAGTGTACCTGTGTGTGGTACTTCCGGAAACACTCCCCTAAGCATAGGGCAGGGTGGTCAGGGCAGTCAGGACAGAAATAGCAGGTGTCATGCCTTATTCCACTCCTGCTACAGACATGACATTTTTTTCAGGGTGGCTGTTGTTTTGACGTACCAGCAATGACATTGGGGAAATGTCTCTCGCGTAGACGGCTCACTACACTGGTGGTTGGGGCCACGGAACCTCCTGGATAGAGGAGGTCCTCGATGATCTCTTCCTGAAATTTGAGGAAGGATCTTGCTCTCCCAGCCTTACTGTAGAGAACAAAACTATTGTACAGAGCCAATTGAATTAAATATACAGACTCCTTCTTATACCAGCGT
Source organism: Bufo gargarizans (assembly GCF_014858855.1). NCBI lineage: Eukaryota > Metazoa > Chordata > Amphibia > Anura > Bufonidae > Bufo > Bufo gargarizans. The sequence goes on along the minus strand of NC_058080.1, from coordinate 637,121,200 downwards.
CTGGTTCTGCGGGAAAGTAAATAGGGAGCCAACATCTGGTCATTGAAGTCCACCCATCCCATGAGCAAATTATAGTCGTGGACCGAGAGGGGCTTTTCAATGACACTGGTTGCTCGTTCAATTTGGATTGTCGTTTCTGCATGAATGGAGGAGGGCATGTAAACGTCACGCTTGTCTCTCCATTTCACAGCGAGCAGTTCTTTGTTACACAAGGCAGCCCTCTCCCCCCTTGCAAGACAGGTGGTAACGAGCCATTGGGGGAAACCCCGGCGACTAGGTCGCGCGGTGCCATAGCAGCCAATCTGTTCTAAAAACAAATGCCTGAGAAGGGGCACACTTGTGTAAAAATTGTCCACATAAAGATGGTACCCCTTGCCAAATAAGGGTGACACCAAGTCCCAGACTGTCTTTCCACTGCTCCCCAGGTAGTCAGGGCAACCAACTGGCTCCAGGGTCTGATCTTTGCCCTCATAGACACAAAATTTGTGCGTATAGCATGTGGCCCTTTCACAGAGCTTATACAATTTGACCCCATACTGGGCGCGCTTGCTTGGGATGTATTGTTTGAAGCCAAGGCGCCCGGTAAAAAGGGACTCGTCTATGCAGATGTTTTGCTCAGGGGTATACAAATCTGCAAATTTGGTGTTAAAGTGGTCTATGAGGGGCCGAATTTTGTGGAGCAAGTCAAAAGCTGGGTGGCCTCTGGGACGAGAGGTGCTGAAGTCACTAAAGTGCTGGAAACGCAGGATGGTCTCAAATCGTGTCCTGGACATGGCAGCAGAGAACATGGGCATTTGATGAATTGGGTTCGTGGACTAATATGACCGCAATTCATGCTTTTTTGTTAGGTCCATGTTGAGGAGAAGGCCCAGAAAAGTTTTAAATTCGGAAACTTGGACGGGTTTCCACCGGAAAGACTGGGCATAAAAGCTTCCCGGGTTGGCGGCTATAAATTGAGTGGCATACCGATTTGTTTCTGCCACGACTAAGTCCAAGAGCTCCGCAGTCAAGAACAGCTAAAAAAAAACAGTGCCAATCCGATCTGAGCTGTCTCAACCCGAACTCCAGACTGGGCGGTGAAAGGGGGATCTACTGGTGCGGCTGAAGTTGGGGGCTGCCAATCAGGGTTTGCCAGCACCTCAGGGACTCTAGGGGCTCTACGGGCCTGTCTGTGCGGTGGCTGCGATGGGGGAACTAATGCACGTGCCACCGTTCCAGCTTCAACTGCCCTTCTGGTGCTTGCCACTTCACCATGTTGTACGGCAGTGCTGGTACTAGGCCCAGGATGGGCTGCGCTGCTGGTGTATGCCTCACCACGTAATCCGACAGCGCCAGCCCCACTCTGCTGCCCTTGAAGCGGATCCTGCGCAACCTGTGGTCTAGTAACATGGGGCCGGGTACGCCTGGTGGTATCAGGGACCTCAACCTCATCGTCCGAACTTTGGGTCAGACTGCCACTGCTTTCTACAGGTTCGTATTCTGACCCGCTGGATTCATCAGATGAGGGTTCCCATTCCTCATCCGACTGGGTCAGAAGCCTGTAGGCCTCTTCAGAAGAATACCCCTTACTTGCCATTTGTTCAACTAAATTTAGGGGGTATTCCCTGAGACTACCCAAGAAAAAAGGCAAGCCTGTCTTACAAATGGGAGGCTAGCGAAGTACCGTAAGCCGCTGCGATTGATAAAAAATATCAAAACAGTTTTTTTTTTTATCGCTGCAGCGCTTGTGTAGTGATTGCGCAGTGATAAAAAAAGAAATACATTTTTTGTCACTGCAGCGGGGCAGGCGTGGGTGAACGCACATGTGGGCGACCGATCAGGCCTGATCGGGCAAACACTGCGTTTTGGGTGGAGGGCGAACTAAGGTGACACTAATACTATTATAGATCTGACAGTTCTGATCACTTACAGATACTATAAAAGTACCAATGCTGATTAGCGATACGCTAATCAGCGAACCAGTGACTGCGGTGCGGTGGGCTGGGCGCTAACCGACGCTAACTACCTAACAAAGGGGCCTAAACTATCCTAAAACCTAACCGTCAATACTAGTGGAAAAAAAGTGACAGTTTACACTGATCACTTTTTTCCCTTTCACTAGTGATTGACAGGGGGGATCAAGGGGTTAATTGGGGTGATGGGGAGTGATCTGGGGGGCTAAGTGTGGTGTTTGGTGTACTCACAGTGATGTGTGCTCCTCTGCTGGGACCAACCGACGAAAAGGACCAGCAGAGGAGCACAGAAGCCATTTAACGCCTTATCTATATAAATATAAGGTGTTAAATGGCTTCTGATTCGTTTTTTTTAAGGTCACCAACCTGCCAGCGCTGATCATTGGCTGACAGGCTGGTGACAAACTTCTCCTGTAACGATTCCCGGCCTGCACTGCGCATGTGCGGGCCAGCTTTACCCGAAATCTCGCGTCTCATGGCGGCGCATCTAGGAGGAATAAGAGGGCCGCCGCCAGGACGCAATCCTGCGTGCGGCGGTCCTGAGGCGGTTAAAGGGGTTGTCTGGAATCCATGAAAAATTGTTTTGAAAAAACCTCACCTTTTAAAATCCTGCAGTTTTTATGGCTGCATATGCCACAATAGAATGATGATTATGTAGATATGTGATCTGCACTCCAATATGGTGGTTTGGGTGCTCATGAGAGAAACGTATTTTGAGAGTAGGAATATCCACAGCACTCCATTTAAAAGGTATATGCAATTCTTTTTAATAACCAAAGAAGTGTTCCCATCACTTATTATTCCATACAGTATTATTCATATCCAGGAGTAGAAGAAAAGTATTAGTCACATTGTATTCCCCGGACGTTTCGGTCTGAATTAGACATTTATCAGCGGGATCTGTAAACAACATATTGTATCTTAGATTTTGATCTGGTATATAATGTACTGTACAGAAAGATAAAGTATCGGAGACAGGGAATATAGGTAGGGGTCCAGAAGAAAAGGATTAAAAATTGTGGGTGTAAAAATGAAAGAGATTGTGCATATCATATACCTATTATTAATTACTCATTTGCTATTCATGTTTCCAGCACTGGGAACACAATCTCTTTCATTTTTACACCCACAAGTGTGTCTTGCCTACAGTCAAGCATGGTGGTGGGAATGTCATGGTTTAAGGCTGCATGAGTGTTGCTGGCTGTGGGGAGCTACAGTTCATTGAAGGAACCATGAATTCCAACATGTACTGTGACATACTGAAGCAGAGCATGATCCCCTCTCTTCAGAAACTGGACCCCGGGGCAGTATTCCAACACAATAACAACCCCAAAAACAACCCCAAGATGACCACTGCCTTGCTAAAGAGTGTAAAGGTGCTGGACTGGCCAAGCATGGCTCGAGACCTAAACCCTATTGAGCATCCGTGGGGCATCCTCAAATGGAAGGTGGAGGAGCACAAGGGCTCTAACATCCAACAGCTCCATGATGTCATCATGGAGGAGTGGAAGAGGATTCCAGTGGCAACCTGTAAAGCTCTAGTGAACACCATGCCCAAGAGAGTTAAGGCAATGCTGGAAAATAATGGTGGCCACAAAAAATATTGACACTTTGGGAACAATTTGGGAATTTTAACTTAGGGGTGTACTCACTTTTGTTGCCAGCGGTTTTGACATTAATGGCTGTGTGTTGAGTTATTTTGAGGGCACACCAAATTTGTTAAACAAGCTTTACACTGACTACTTTACAAAAGTGTCATATCTTCAGTGTTGTCCCATGAAAAGATATACTAAAATATTTACAAATATGTGAGGGTGTACTCACTTTTGCTTGTGGAAAAGGAATGAGTGACTCAATTAGAATATCACAAATTAGGGCTGTATTACACAAACAAATTTTCTGACCACTCTTTATTACTGTTACACAGGCGCCTTACACTTTCAATTACTAAAGCTGCGGTACCATTAAAAATTAAATGCTAAATATTGTCCTACTGTAGCAGTCAGCACAGAGAGATAAACCCCTATATAGATATGTAGTCCATTGTGAAAGTGTAGAAGACATGATGGGGTTAAATGAAGGAGGAGACATGGACCTATATAAACAACACTAGAAGTCCAAATCAGTATCCCTGACGAAGAATAACAGTTTTATTTGAAACGCATTGGTGCATTTTTGGTCCTCCTGGCTATCCGTAGCTCTTACTGTGACGTCACACAGCGCTCCGTGCGAGCGCGAGCGAGCTGAGTTTGAAACTGAGCATTGCCATCGGCCGGGGCAAGCTCAGCAAAACTAATAACTATAGAGTCCAGCCTCCTGACATCCCCTTCACTTTGGACGTAGGAGCAAAATCAAAGAAGACACCAGACACACAGGCAAACAGACAAGAAGCCAGAAACAGGTAAATACCAATCTGAAGTTGTAGAGCCAAATTTTACTGTGTTGTTTTCTTTTGGCACCTACCACCAGGGAAGGTGGACAGGGAGCGCATCGCGCAGTACCTGAACATAGAATAAAATTATCTGACCAATTTGTGTCCAATCAGACCAATAGTTGGTGTGTATAACAAAAGATCTGATCAGAATATCTGTCAGATAATCCGTTGGTGTAATACAGCCCTTACACTGATAAGTGAAATGCTCCTCTGTGGGCATCTTTATCTAGGCCTATCAAGAGAACAGTAGAGCTATCATATTATCATCCCTGTTCTACATAATACAATTTTCATGATGATTCTCTTCAGATAGCAGCCCCCTCACAGAAGCAGTAAATTGACAATGGATCACATATCTATATAGGAGTTTATCTCTCTGTGCTGACTGCTACAGTAGGACAATATTTAGCATTTCATTTTCAATGGTATAGTACTGCTGAAATGAAAAAAAGTGAAAGTCTAAATTATTTTCTAATTATTTGTTATCTTGTAATGCAAAAATTATTTTCTCAACCTGATTTTCCAATGTCTCTCTGCTGTTAAATATTTCTTAAGTATCAGTCTTTAAAAAAAAAAAAAAAAATAAAAAGGTAATAACAAGTAGCTGTTATAGGTTAAAAATGAGGTTCTACTATATGGTTATACTTACGTCAGACTCAGAATAGTTTGTGTCAGCATGACCCCTTTTGTAAGTACCTACCAATTTTTTAATGCACACCAATTTTCTCTAATACTTCTATTTTCATGTCCAATATCTAGCTCTCAATCCTGCAACATTCAATCTTCAGGCAGAATGTTATAAAGCAGGAGAAGCGGAGGATACAGATATATAGTTTTGTGGGAAAAGATTCAGAGTTCTGTCAGGCCTCTTCTGCTGGCCCATAGGACGTCTGCTCTACCCGTCCCTTAAAAGGCCAACACACGCACACTCTAATTATAACCAGCCAATGGATGGCAAACCTGGTGCACTAAAGGCACCTTCCTCTATAGGAGGGTGCCTGAGCAATAGGTCATCTAAGTTTACTAGTTCCATGCAAAGGTGTGCTATTCTGACCACAGCCACAACAGGGTCAGCAATAGGTTGTGACACCCTCATGACAGTACCCCCTTTTCTACGAGCGGTCACCGGACACTCAGGACCAGGTCTCTCCAGATGAGAAATGTGGAATGAAAGAATTAACCTTCTGGAGTTTACTTCCGACGCTGGTACCTACATTCTTTCTTTTGGACCGTAACCAATGCTCCAGATATTGAAGGGAGCGACGGACGAAACGAAAATCGACGATTCTTAGCACCTGAAACGCCAAATTGCCATCGACAATGATTGGAGCGGGGGTTAAGGTGATGGTTCCGGAGGTAAAACATACTTTTTGAGCAACGATTTATGAAATACATTATGATTTTTCAAAGTTTGAGGTAGCTCTAGGCGAAATGCCACGCGGTTAATAACGGCGACTATTTTATAAGGACCGATAAACCCACACATAGTCATTTACCCCAGGTACGTTTAAATCTGCCTCTCATATTTTTCAGGAATTGTACCTTCTGTACAGCGAATACACATTTGTCCAATTTAGCATATAACCTATTCATCAGTACAATCTGCAACATCTGCCTGACATGTACCTTGTGTGTCTCCAGATCGGTTGAATAGATCAAAATATCGTCACGATATATCACCACAAATCTGCTGACTAGATGACAAAATATATTGTTGACAAAGTGTTAAAAGACAGGACAGGCCATTTTGAAAAACCATTTTGCACCAGCAATCTGGGTCAGGAATGAGAGAAAGAGAATAGAGGTCTTGGATAGTTACCCGTTTAGTTCACGAAAATCTAGGCAAGGACACAGGCCCCCATCTTTCTTCTTCACAAAGAAGAACCCTGCAGCCACGGGTGAAGAAGAGGGTCTGATATGTCCTTTAGACAGTCCTAGTCCTTCATGGCTTGTCTTTCGGGGCCAGAAAGATTATATAACCTGGTCTTAGGTAACTTTGCTCCAGGGAAAAAAAATCGGTCAATCATACGGACGATGGGGTGGTAACTCCTGACACCCCTTTTCAGAGAAAACATTTTAAAAGTCGGACACAAATGCTGGTAAGGTTGTAATGAGCAACTGCTACTTAGGCAATAGTCCCTACAATGCTCACTCCACTCCAATATCTCACTGGCCTGCCAATCAACAACAGGATTATGCGCTACCAACCAGGGAAGACCTAATACTACAGGTCCTTCTAAAAAAATTAGCATATTGTGATAAAGTTCATTATTTTCTGTAATGTACTGATAAACATTAGACTTTCATATATTTTAGATTCATTACACACAACTGAAGTAGTTCAAGCCTTTTATTGTTTTAATATTGATGATTTTGGCATACAGCTCATGAATAAATATGTTCAGTTCTGCACTCAATACTTGGTCGGGAATCCTTTTGCAGAAATGACTGCTTCAATGCGGCGTGGCATGGAGGCAATCAGCCTGTGGCACTGCTGAGGTGTAATGGAGGCCTAGGATGCTTCGATAGCGGCCTTAAGCTCATCCAGAGTGTTGGGTCTTGCGTCTCTCAACTTTCTCTTCCCAATATCCCACAGATTCTCTATAGGGTTCAGGTCAGGAGAGTTGGCAGGCCAATTGAGCACAGTAATACCATGGTCAGTAAACCATTTACCAGTGGTTTTGGCACTGTGAGCAGGTGCCAGGTCGTGCTGAAAAATGAAATCTTCATCTCCATAAAGCTTTTCAGCACATGGAAGCATGAAGTGCTCCAAAATCTCCTGATAGCTAGCTGCATTGACCCTGCCCTTGATAAAACACAGTGGACCAACACCAGCAGCGGTTTTGAGTAATGAACCAGGCTGGGAGTTTTTAAAAGCCTCAGGAATATTTTGCAAGTGTTTAGAGTTAATAAGTTGATTCAGATTATTAGGTTAATAGCTCGTTTAGAGAACCTTTTCATGATATGCTAATTTTTTTAGATAGGAATTTTGGGTTTTCATGAGCTGTATGCCAAAATCATCAATATTAAAACAATAAAAGGCTTGAACTACTTCAGGTTGTGTGTAATGAATCTAAAATATATGAAAGTCTAATGTTTATCAGTACATTACAGAAAATAATGAACTTTATCACAATATGCTAATTTTTTTAGAAGGACTTGTATAAGAGTAGGAAGCCCTTTAAGGACATAGCAAGAAATAAACTTATTATGGAGGGCCCTCACCCGAAGATGTATGTTATGTACGATGTGTGTCAGGTTCCCCTGAGTCAGAGGAGCAGAGTCGATAGCGAATATGGGGATAGATCTAGGTAAAGGACTGAAAGAAAAACCCAGAGTCGGGCATCCACCAAATTGACCCCGCCCCACTGTCCAAAAAAACTGAAATCGTCTCAGTTTTATTACTGGAAACTACCATAGCTGGCAAAACAAACTGAGACATTTGTATGGAGATGATGTATACATCCAGGTTGTCATCCTCCGCACAACCTGGTGTGAGTAGTTTTCCAAAGGTTGTTTCTTTTTGGGTACGGATGAACAAGCTCCAATAAAATGACCCCTCCGACTACAGAAAAACAAAAAACAAACAAACAGTCTTATGGCGAACCCCTAGGAGGACCAACCTGACGAGCAGCTCCCCCTAGTTGCATAGGTTAGTCTGAGTCAGAACAAACAGACTCCTGCCTGAGAAAAGTCTCTGGAGGACAAGAACTCCTCAGCCTATCCCAAAGGCATCTATCAATTCTTATAGATAGCGACCTCAAGGGATATAGGAGTCTCATACAGCGGAAGTGTGTCTTTAACTTTCTCTGACAAACCCTGGCAAAACTGTCTCCTGAGAGCCTGGTCATTCCACAGAGTATCTGTGGCCCATCTTCGAAACTCTGAACAATAAACCTCCGCTGACCGATCTCCCTGCTGAAGCTGCTGTAATCTAGACTCAGGGAGACTCTGTCAGGGTCATTGCAGATTCTGTCAGGGTCATATGAGACCCAGGGCCTCAAAAAACACATCTACTGGCCGGATGGCCTAGGTACAAGCTGGTAACAAAAAAGGCCAGGATTGAGGATCCCCTTGAGGGAGATAACAATCCCTACCCTCTGTTCCTCATTACCAGTTGTGATGAGCAGCATAGGCAATATTTGTTTTCACGATATTTCGTGAATTTTTCGCATAACATTCTCAATAAATTAGCAAATTCTAGAATTCGTGATCTTTTCATTATTTTCGCAATTGTGCAAATCGGCACTAACTATGCACTTATTTTTGCGCAATACATGTAACTTTACATTTCAGCAGGTCTGAGTAGATATTACTGATTGTTGTGACATCACAGCACTATGTCTGTAGCATGTATATATGGACAGCAGAGAAACAGTAATTCCTATCACACTACCTAACACCCTATACTGGAACCTATCAGCTACACTATATCACTATCTAACCTACACTGACTATCTCCCACTATCTGTATTATATATATGAGCTAACTATCTAATGTAATTGTATAAGGAATAGGATCCAGATGAAAGCACAGAGCACAGCAATGTCACTGCTCTCTCTCAGAACTGCAAAAAAACTGCAGAAGATGGCCGCTGGAGAGTTTCTTATATAGTAAGGGGTAGGCAACTTTCCTTTTGGTTGCTAGGGATTTGGCTAAGCTCTGACAAAGATATTGCAGCCTTCTCATTGGCCCACAAGCAAGAAGGGAGGTTACATCTTCAAGTGCCGATATTCACGAAAAAAATCTGCGATTAGAATATTCACAATCAACACTATTTACCAGAGGAATATGAGTGCAGTCTGAAATATAATTTACAGGGTTCTCGGAACACCACAAATTTGTCTCTCCCTCCAGAAAATCTGTCAGGGAGAGTAACCTTAGGTTCTGGATTGACTTGGTTACCCATAGCAACCACTGGGCTCGCGGTCCGCTGCTGCTGTTGAAGGACCGACGGCCTCAATTCTGTAGTTTCAAGGAGACAGACCTTGCAACTGCTTTGCCAAAGCAGCAATAGGATCCTTATATATATATTTTTTTTTTTCAAAATAAAGGCCAGATATAATATCGCGGCTGATTTGGTAGGTAACAGACGTGTGGTGCAGAGGGGAGGGAAGAGGATTACCCTTCCACTAGGGAGAGGGAGTGGTGACCACTAACTCACCCAGCACTGGCATCTTGCTGCCCTGACGTCCATAGACGGGCTGATAACCCTTATGCCGATCACGTGCCTCATCCCTGGCTTACCCTGAAATAAGCCCTAGGTAGGGAGTAGGGCGGTTGGAGCACTAGTCCTCACCACTGACACCTAGGGTAACAATAGGGAAAGGACAAACACTGCAAACAATCCCAGAAGGGAGACAACAAATAGGAAACAACAACAGGAGAGGACCTGAGATCCAACAGCACTAGTTCCAACAACTCCACAGCAACTTCAACTCCACCAGAGGTCAGAATAGAAGATCTGGAAAGAAGCTCTGTATCTGGCAAAAATGGAAGCAGAAAGGGAAAATATATAGTAGCTGGGAGTAGCTGACAGAGAACAGCTAAATGGGACAAAAAGGATCGCAAACCTAAGCAGGAAAACCTGGACCGGAATCCATTTTCACCAGCAGGACATCGAGCGATCTCTTGAGAAACCGAGCGAGTAGCCACCTGCTGCGAACTTCTGACCTCAGGCACGACAGGGTCAGCAATAGGTCGTAACACCCTAGTGACAGCTAATATGATTACTAGGCATTATTGGAGGCCTACTATTTTTGAAGACATTCAGGACTTAGTTGCCTCATGCTGCAATTGGTTTCAGAAAAAAGCTAAAAGTCAAAAACTGACAAACCTCAAAAAATTCTGTGGCAACACATCGCCATGAACTTCATTACAGACTTGTCTCCTTCCTCAGAGTACACTGTAGTCTGGGTAGTGGTAGACAATTTCTTCCTCTTTCCTTGTGATTCACTGTAGTCTGGATAATGGTGGATGATTTTTCGAAGATGGCCCGCTTAGTGCCTTTCCTTAGTCTTCCCTCCACCAGCCAACTGGCCAAATTGTTTACTGAACATTTTCATCTACATGGATTGCCTGCTCACATCATGTTTTATCAGGGAGTGCAGTTCATCTCAAAATTCTGGAAGGCTGTCTGCAAACTTCTGGATGTGAAACTGGACTTTTCTTTTGCGCATTACCTGTAAATTAATGGGCAGGTGGACTGTATCAACAAGGTCTTGGTCAACTATCTACGTTACTTCACGTTTGTACGCCATAATTTTGATATAGTTTAGGTTGGACGGCACTCCTCTGGTGTCGTGTGGTACGGTGCTCAATGGTACTTGAGGTAATATAGAGAAAGGAAACCACGGCACTCGTTTCAGTGATTTTGAAAATTTATATTTTCATATTTTCATTTCATTTCGTATTATCATTTATCATTTCATTTTGATCAGCATCCAGGAATGAGATATGTACAGACTGGCCAACGTTTCGGTCCTAATATGGGACCTTGATCACGGCCTGGAGTAAGGTAAATACGATGCAATGCATCAGGGTATTTATACATGATAAATAAATACATAGTCAATTCATACTATTCAATTCATACTATTTACATCAAAATAATGTCAGTGTCTAGTATATGGAGACAGAGGATGGGTAAGACTTTGTGAGGCATAGCAATATCCACTATAGTGGCATCATCAACAGTGGAGTTACATAGAGAACAAGTGTACATATGTATACTAATATAGCTATATGCATCAGTGAGTAACGGTGAAACAATCAGCAGCAGCCGGGATATCTAGAGGCTTAGCGAGGTTTTGTGAGCTAGCAGGCAGAGTAGTGCAGGTCAACAGAGCGTCTCAAGGGTGGCGTGGCCTGTAGGGTGTAGGTTATAGCATTTATCAGTAACAGGATGGCAGGAGATGGAGAGGATAAACACATACAGATAGAGGCAAGTATACATCAATACGTGAATCAACAGAGTTATAGTCTGGATATCTTACATACATCTGTCTACGAGTGCCAGTAATATATAGAGTATCAAGGGTGCGGGCAGGACGGCGGTAATTCCTGTAGGAAGAGAGGTCTCGTATTTACCTTAGTCTTGTCTCGCATATTGCCTGTAGGATGCGCTGACAAGTACTGCGTTTGTCCCTCTTTTAAAGGATGTATGTTTTAAAAAAAAAACTAAAAAACTCTTTTCATAGGGGATATACTGTGCCACCCCATATGCCATTGTACGCTATTATCGCTACACTCATCCAACCTGAGGCAGTTTAAATACCCCCCCCCCCCTTATCGTCTACATTATGCTGCCAATACCATTTGCCAGTTTTGGTCGCCGGCGCCGCTGCCGCAGTGACGTCACTCGCCTGCGTGCGGTGACGTCATGTGTGCGACGGAGCCGGACGCCTTGACATAGGACGCTTGCCCGTCCTGGCGGCTTCCTTTAAAAGAGGGACAAACGCAGTACTTGTCAGCGCATCCTACAGGCAATATGCGAGACAAGACTAAGGTAAATACGAGACCTCTCTTCCTACAGGAATTACCGCCGTCCTGCCCGCACCCTTGATACTCTATATATTACTGGCACTCGTAGACAGATGTATGTAAGATATCCGGACTATAACTCTGTTGATTCATGTATTGATGTATACTTGCCTCTATCTGTATGTGTTTATCCTCTCCATCTCCTGCCATCCTGTTACTGATAAATGCTATAACCTACACCCTACAGGCCACGCCACCCTTGAGACGCTCTGTTGACCTGCACTACTCTGCCTGCTAGCTCACAAAACCTCGCTAAGCCTCTAGATATCCCGGCTGCTGCTGATTGTTTCACTGTTACTCACTGATGCATATAGCTATATTAGTATACATATGTACACTTGTTCTCTATGTAACTCCACTGTTGATGACGCCACTATAGTGGATATTGCTATGCCTTACAATGTCTTACCCATCCTCTGTGTCTCCATATACTAGACACTGACTTTATTTTGATGTAAATAGTATGAATTGAATAGTATGAATTGACTATGTATTTATTTATCATGTATAAATACCCTGATGCATTGCATTGTATTTACCTTACTCCAGGCCGTGATCAAGGTCCCATATTAGGACCGAAACGTTGGCCAGTCTGTACATATCTCATTCCTGGATGCTGATCAAAATGAAACGATAAATGATAATACGAAATGAAATGAAAATATGAAAATATAAATTTTCAAAATCACTGAAACGAGTGCCGTGGTTTCCTTTCTCTGTACACCATAATTATCATGCCACTTTACACTAAAATTCTCATACATTAATCAGGTCAGTGAGTCCTCCAGCAAGTTTTCATTGTCTATGGTCAGCAAGTAAGAACTCCTCTTCCTGTATCTCTGTCCTCTGATGTCCCAGCAGCTGATTCTACTATCAGTATTTTTTTCTGATTATGTGAAAGGCAAAGACTTCCCTGCCACAGGCTTCTGCTTGGATTAAAAGGTTTGCTGACCAAGGGATAAACTATGGTTATCTTAAAAAAAAAACATCAGACTCAGGGTGCCCTCTTTCCCTTTCCTTGGTCCATTTGCGGTGTTAAACCAGTTATGTGAGTACAGTACAATATATACGATCATAAAATACTATGATGCAGTGAATTTGGGTCAGGGGAGCTGCGATCCTGGTCGTGTGAATCAGTAAAAATTGTTAAAAAAAAAAAATGAATTAAAGATTCCAATCACCATCTTTCCTAATTTTGCATATAAAATGAATAAACAACAAATAAATAAAAAATATACAGCATTCGTATAATGAATCAAAATATAAATGTATTTATCCCATATGGTGAACATGAATCGCCACTTTGTGGCCTTTCACAAAAGAAACTGAATAAAAAGTGATCAAAAAGTTATTATGGCCATATGTTGCATATCGCAGACCCATTCAAGTCAATGGGTCCGAATCCGCAAACTGAGTGTAAGCAGCCAGTGCCCATGCGGTGTGGGATGCTATTTGCAGTCTGCAACACGGGCACTGAGCCATTATGCTTGTGTGCTTGAGCCCTAAGACTACTACAAATGAAGGTTTTAAGGAGGAGTAGACAAAAAAAATGGTGATAAAAGTTGACTTGCAGAAAGTCATGTCTAGCATGTCACAAATGGGTACAATTTCTGGCGCACACACTTAATATAAATTTTGGCTCAAATAATGTAATATTGTAGACGCAAGCTCATTAATATATTTCACTGTGCATTCAAATTGACACAAATGGCTTAACTGCATTTTTTCAAAGTCCACCCCTTTAATATTTTTTTTTTAAATCTTCCCATTACAACATATTAAAAATAGTAAATATGGCCATTATAAAGTACAACTTGTCCCACAAAAACAAGTGTGTTAGCGGAAAAATAAAAAAAATATATAAAAAAATAAAAAAGTTACGGCTTTTGGTAGGCAGGGAGTAAAAATGAGAACGAAAAACATGAAAGTTCTTTACGACAGGAAGAAGTTGGAAAGTCAGACTTTTCATATACATTTACCTTTTTTTTATTTTTTTAAATCACTCCTAGCTTTAGCTTCCAAACTGTGTCAAAAAGCTTAATGTGAAAATCCAGCTTTAGAGGTGATGAATTCAGTCTCCTGCTACTCCCTTCAAATTTGGCTATTGTAGGAATAGCGGCACACTGAGATTTAAGATTATTTTTGTTCGCAAATCAGTCACAGCAAAATAGAAAAAGAAAACAGATTTTGAAAATACAGATGCAATCAACATTTTTCAACACCGTTGCAAATTAGGTTTATTGGCTAAATTTATAAGCTTTTAGCTGTTTGCAGTAAACCAAACAAGAATAATTTAAATAGCTTCACACAGCTAATATAACAAGCGCTTACTCCAAACTCAACACAAAATGGCACTTTTAAGGACTACTGTGGTCTCAGAATTATTCTACCCCATCATGACAAGTGTCTTTAGTATTCTTTTTTTACCCTTTTGCTTTTAACACCTGCAAAAAATGTGATGCATAGCAAGAAACCAGCTTCTAGAAGCATTCCTATTAACTGATTCCTCATGGGCAATATTCTCCAGTTAACTGATATTTTTCAGTTTGCACGCAGCATCTACCTGTTTGAAATCCCACCAAAAATTTTCTATGGGGTTCAAGTCAGACAACTATGATGGCCACTCCAAAATTTTCCAGGACTTCTGAAACCAAGCCTTTATGGACTTATGTATGATTGGATTAATCTTTTTCACAGAAGGCATGCCGTTTTCTCCTTGAATTTCCTGATATTTGATTCAGTACATCTTGCCCTCCACACACTGGAGGTTTCCATTGCCCGAGGAAGCAAAGCAGACCCAGAGCATTAGCAAGCCACTGCCATGCTTCACTGTAGAGCGGGGTGTTCTTTTCAGCATATGCTTCATTCTTCATCCTCCAGACATACCGATGATCCATAGGCCCAAAAGTTTTGAGAATATTGGGGCCAACTTTTCTTGTGCTTTTGGGTCAGTGGAGGTGTATATTCTGGGGTGTGGGCATGGAGACCTTTAGTATGCTTGGGATGACCATACTTTGCTTTTCAATAAAGAGGACACTTGGGGCAGGATGGTTGCCTATGTGTACTACATACCGACGCAGTATACAGTGAGCAAATAGGCAGTGTCGGCACCTGCAGAAGAGGACAAGTGAGCGGTGAGTAAAGCACATATTCACTGCTCCCTGGGGCCTGGAATCTTGTCCTCTAAAACTACATTCACATTAAAAATTGAGACACTCTGTCACACGGCTTTTCATAACCCTTTTTCAACCATTTTTTCAGTCGTTTTCTGACTGTTTTTAATTGGCTGCATGAGCGCATGGCAGGGTTCAAAAGGGAAGGAGCGCCATAGGGATTTTGGAGGACAGATTTTGCAGGGGTGGATTTTGGGAGCTATGTTTCATATGAAGATACCCTGAGGTACCCCTACAGTGGAGACCCCCAAAATGTGACCCCATTCTGAAAACTACACCCCTCAAGGAATATTTCAAGGTGTGTAAAAAATGACCATTAGAAGTGGATGATTTTTTTTATTGCAACCCCTGCAGTGCCCTTCATACACAATATGTACCCCATAGTACCACCAGTATGCTTAATACCCCATTAGTTACTCCAGTATTATTTATGCCCCCTTTAGTGACTCCCAGTATTATGAATGCCCCCATTAGTATTATCAATGCCTCCATTCGTGGCCCCCAGTATTTTTAAAGGACATCTGTCAGCAGATTTGTACCTATGAAACGGTCTGACCTGTTACATGCGCACTTGGCAGCTGAAGGCATCTGTGTTGGTCCCATGTTCATAAATGCCTGCACTGCCACTGCTGAGAAAAATTATGTTTTAATATATGCAAATGAGCCTCTAGGGGCAAACGGTGCTAGGAAAGAATCCATTGTGCTAAAAAAAATTATTTACAAGTTCAGGGAAAGAATATTCAAGGTGTAGGGAAAGGATAGGGAGGAATCATTTCACAGCATTTATGTAGAACAGGGTTCAGTAGAGGAGATTACAGCCTGGGTAATAGGAACAATCCTATTACACCTTGCTGCACTGACTGGGGATCCAAATTGCCATTATACAGCTCTGTAATCCCAGCAAACCGTTCTTGTTATTAGGGTGCAAGTGCTGTTTGAAACAGCCATTAACAGGGTTTATTATAAGGAAATATTTATACTGTATGTAAATATGTCTTATTTGCCCTTTTGCAGTTATATGTGCTAAAGCATTTTTTGGCTTGTATTAGTGGAAAAATGGCTTATTAGCCATTGTGTGATGAAGTGTGAAATTACAGCCCTTTTTGGCGTGTATAAGTGGCCCAAATTTTTTTTATATTTGCCCTTCAGCGGTGCAGTTATATGTTCTAAAGCCCTTTTTGTCTTGTATTTTTTTTTTTTGTATTAACAATTTTTATTGTTTTTTTTTATATAATAACAAAATGATTACCATGACAGTAAAACAGTACAAGTATAAAAGGTACAAAATGTAAGCATATGGTATTAAGTCATACCATTACATCATAACCATTCCAGTCAAGTATCTATGAAATTAACATAAAGAGAAAGGGGAAATTAAGGAAATAACAAAACAAATGGTATAAATCAAGCTAGGTACATGTTATAGCTCATATGACGTAGCGACAAATTATAATTGTAAGCCAAGTATAGGTCCTATACACAAAAGAAAGGGTGAGAAGGTAGATGGAGGAAAGGGAAGCGGGCAAAAAATAGGTTCAAGGGAAGGCCCTATATACCCTCCAAGGAGCCCACATATCCAAGAAAGTAATTCGAGTGCGGGTTTCCCAATGGGAGAGTTCCTCCAATCTATATATTTGATCTACTTTTTGGGTCCATTTAGCTTCTTCTGGGGCCTCCGTGGAAAGCCAAGCGGCAGCTACTAAAATTCTAGCTGCGGCTAAAAGGATAAGTAATAAGGATCTGACTTTTCTGTTAATCCTATCCAGCCCCAAACTAAGGAGGGTCAATTCTGGAGAGCATACAAGAGAAGTACCACAGATTTTATTACATTTGTTTATTATATAACGCCACCAATTCTGAATAATTGGGCAATCCCACCATATGTGGTAGAAAGTGCCTTTGGAGGATTGGCATCTCCAGCAGGTATTGCAAAACGTTAGGAAAATATTGCGCAATATTTTCTTGTGTTTTGTACCACCGCATCATGATTTTATACCCATTTTCTTGGATACGGACGCATCTCGAAATTTTATGGGTAACAGAAAACATAACCTTAACTTCAGTGGGAGTCAGGGAGCGGTTGAAATCCTTTTCCCAGACTCTCACTATTGCTGGTTTGACATCAGTCACCGGGGACTTTATCTTTTTATACAAGAATGAAATTAGTCTTAGAGGCGCTTGTTTAGACCCAATTAGTTCATCAAACCAAGGGGACAAAGGTGGCACCTGAGGAAGGCTCTTAGCAGAAGACACTTCAGATACAATAAATTTGTGTATAAATGAAAGGGACATAGACTCTTTAAGGCCGTTAAAAAGGAGTGGAAGAGAAGGAAAGTCACCCTTCTCATTTAAAGCTTCAGAGATGAGTAAATTAGAGTGCCTGATCACAGGATTACAAGTCTCTTTTAGATCTAAAGGTGCTAAGTCAATAATATCTTTTATAGTTAGGAGTGATGAAGGTGTAGTGAGTACTTTATTATTGGAGGAAAACCATTCCCAGACTGCAAGTGAACATCTTATCATTGGATTTTGGATTTGGTGAGATAAGGGGAGGGGTTTTCCAGCAAGCAAGAGAGCCCTGGGAGTGGAAGGAAGAAAGTTACTTTCCATATGAACCCAAAATTTATGGGGAGGAGCTCTAATCCAATCAACTACTCTGGCTAGATGTATGGCTTTCATATATATTTCAGGGTCTGGAAGATTAATATCTCCTAGCTGTTTTGGTTTGGTGAGAGTGTCAAATGAAATCCTAGGCCGACGTCCCTTCCAAATAAATTTACGTACTGCTTTGTTAAATCTGTTAAAGAAGGATTTCGGGATTTTGATAGGCAAAGCCTGCATGACATAAGTTAATTTGGGTAGAATCAAGGCTGATACCATGTTCTTTCTGCCAAACCATGACAGGAAAGGGAGGTCCAACGAGTCCATCTGAGCAATAACCGAATGTAAAAGTGGGATAAAATTTAGTTTGTATAAGTCTGTAGTGTTAGGGGAGATTTTCACACCTAGATACGTTAACAATTGTGTGGACCAGTCAAAGGGAGAGTGGAGCTTGAGAGACCTAATTGTTGAAGGAGGGAAGCCACTGTGAATAAGTTGTGATTTAGCAGGGTTTACTTTAAAGTTGGAAAGTGATCCGAATAAATCTAATAAGGATAGAATAGCAGGAAGGGACTTTTTTGGATTAGTTGTGCAGATTAGAGATCATCAGCGAATGCGGCCAACTTGATTTCTTGCTCGCCCACTCTGAGACCCATAATATCCGTTTGCTGCCTCAGAGCTTGTAAAAGCGTCTCCATAACCAATACGAAAATGAGCGGGGAAAGGGGGCAGCCCTGTCTCGTGCCGTTTTGTATACGGAAACAGGGAGATAGGGTACCATTAACTAGTACCGATGCTGAGGAGGAGTGGTACATAGCCTTGATAGCATTTGAGAATTGAACAGGAATATTGAATTTGGCAAGTGTAAGGCTAATATATAGCCAATCTATTCTGTCAAACGCCTTCTCAGCATCGGTAACCAAGAGAACTACAGGTATTTTTTTAAGGGAGGAGAAGTACAAGGCATTCAGGATTTTCATAACGTTGTCTTTACCTTCTCTCCCCTTAACAAATCCGACTTGGTCTGGGTGAATTAGGGAGGGAAGTAATTTTTGTAGTCTAGTAGCCAACATTTTGGCCAAAAGTTTAAAGTCAGTGTTAAGCAAAGATATAGGACGGTAGTTTGAGCAAAGTGAGTGATCCTTGCCCGATTTTGGGATGATTGTTATTGTAGCTCTGGACATGTCGGATGAAACGGGGGTGTTATGAAGAGCATTATTGCATATTGGGAGTAGGTGAGGAAACAAAACATCAGAGTAAGCTCTATAATAAGACAAGGGCAAACTGTCTGGGCCTGGGCTTTTCCCGACTGGAGATGTGTTCAGTGCTTCTTGAATGTCAGATATGGTAAATGGGGCAGCCAGCTGGTCGTGCTGGCTATCCGTGAGAGTTGGAAGATGGAGTGAGCTAAGGAAGGAAGAGATATTTTGTGTCCTATCCAATCCGGGGTCAGGAAGACGGGAAGGGGGAAGATTATATAGGGACTCGTAATATAGCTTGAACTGTTCTGCAATTTCCTCTGTTTTGAGCAACAATGAACCTGATGGAGAGGTAATTTTGTGTATAAAGCTGTTCATTTTTCTACGTTTAATTCTCTGCATTTGGAACTTTGTCGCCTTATCGCCATGAGCGAATTTTTTTTTTTGCTGTGAGCTTAAGAAGAACTTCGCAGAACGTTCGTTTAGCAAATTTTTTAGCTCAGTTTTAAGTAAGAGTAGGTCAGATAAGTGGCGTTGCAACAAAGAAATTTTGTGAGTCTTCTCAAGGGTGTTGATCTTGAGAAGAAGGGAATTTATTTTTTTATCAGACTCTTTCTTTAAATAGGAGCATAGACTTATCAGTTGGCCTCTTATATAAGCTTTGTGGGCATCCCAAAGGGTATTCGGGGAAGTGTCAGAGGTATGGTTAATTCGGAAGTATTCTTTTAAAAGAGACAGTATTTTATTTTTATGTGTGGCATTATCCAAGATGGACTCGTTGAATCTCCAGCCAGATTTCTTACCCAATCCATATGGAGGACAGATGGAGCAAAAGACTGGTGAATGGTCTGACAGCGTCATTGATCCTATTTTCGCAGAAGTGCAATGTTGCAGATGCTCTTTGGAGATCAATATATAGTCAATTCTGCTATATGAGCTGTTGGCTGCAGAGAAAAAAGAATAGTCAATGCTGTTAGGATTAAGGCATCTCCACACATCAATTAAACCCAGTTTGAACATTCTAGCCAGAGTAGCTCTGATTGCCTTAGAAGGAAGTGCTGATTTTTTTGAAGACGTATCTAGGAGGGGGTTGAAGGGCATATTCAAATCGCCCGCTAATATTAGTATACCCTCACTCTGCTTCTCAACTAATGATAAAAGGTTGGCAATCCATCTAGTTTGGTCAGCATTAGGGGCATAGGCATTAACAAAAGTATATAGGGTTTGTCCTATTTTCCCTTTTAATATGATGTAACGACCATCAGGGTCTTGGATATGGCTTAGATAGGTGAATGGGGTGTTACGCCTAAAACCAATGCTGACCCCCCTAGATGCCGCCCCATCTGCCCCACAATGATACCAAATAGGGTACTTAGAGAATGAAAGATCTGGGAAGTTATCTTGCTTAAAGTGAGTTTCTTGCAGAAAGATCACTGTACTTTTTTCTTTCCGGAGGAGAGAAAAAATTTGGCTGCGTTTAGAGGGGGATCTCAGCCCTTTTACATTATAAGAGACGACTACTAGTTCAGACATTTCTTGTGTACAGTAAGATAGGAAGCATAGCTATGCATAATGAGCTTGGCAAAATCTATAGACCCAAATTTATACCATAATAACAGAAGAACAAAAACTTGGAACCACACTGAGTGGTAAAACATCAACAGAAGAAGTCGCACGTACAGCAACTCTCAAATGGGGTAGGGGGAGAGTGAAACAAGTTCACAAGTAACCTGCAGCAGGGAGGGAACAGGCTATTAAGATAGAGCATAAAATCGTAAGAGATATAGATTTAAATCAAGGTAATAAAAGGAATGTGACAGTATAGCAAGAAAAGGTAAACAGTATTTAAGGACACAACAGGGAATTACAATAGATAAAGTACGGACAGGACAGTGGGAAGATAAAGAATAAATACAAATAAAACATAGAAGAGAAGCTCAACTACATCATTATCTGGGATTCACACGAAAATCTAATGTGAAGCAACAGATAAGACGTAGGGTTCTATTTTTTCAAAAATATATAGAGAGAGAAGACACCACGAAATCAGGAACCATCTTGGGAGTAGTGGGACTTCTTCGGCGTTGAAACATCTTTGGATTTCTTGGATCTCATTTTTTTCGGTGTTGCTGTATTCTCCCAGAGCTGGGGGACAGGTAAAGCTGGGAGAGCTGTAATGTCTTGAACTTTGTCCCAGTCTGGTATGTTCAAAGGGGGAGAGTCTAAAATTGTATAGGCTTCTGATAAATCAGAGTAGGAAGATATCATGATCCTTTTTCCAGCAACTAGAAAGGACAGCCCAAATGGGAAAGACCACCTGTAAAGGATCTTCTTCTCTTTAAGCAATGTAGTAAGAGGCCTTAAAAATCGCCTTTTTTGCAGGGTAGATGGTGATAAGTCCTGGTATATCTGAATCTGTGCCTCCTCCAGGAGGATCGATGATGCGATTCTGGCAGCTTTTAGTATTGCCTCTTTGTCCTGATAGTTCAAAAATCGACAAATAACGTCTCTAGGAGGATCAGTGTCTTTTGGACGAGGGCGTAAAGCTCTGTGTGCCCTTTCAATTACTAGCATGGCTGGATCGAATTCTCCCAGCAAGGAAGTGACAATTTTCGTTATGGCGTTTGGGATATCTGAGGCGGTGACAGTCTCCGGGATCCCTCTAAACCGAAGATTATTGCGTCTTCCTCTGTTTTCCTGGTCTTCCAGGGAGGAATACAACTGATTAATGTGAAACTGGCAGGCAGACAGAGAGTTAGTGACTGCTGCGCTGTGATCCAGCGTCGCTGCATGCGAAGTCTCTAGCGCATCCACTCTGTGGCCTATCTGCTGTATATCTTGAGCCACTTCTTGTAATTTAGAGATTATAGGGTGCATTGCCTCCTCTAAGGCTTGCTTGATAAAGCGGCGCGATACCGGGAGGTTACGGGACTCACCCTCTTCTCCAGTGTCATCTTCCCCTTCAGAAAGGCTTGAAGTGCGGCCTCGTGGAGCGCTGCCTGGAGCCGCGGCCATCTTGGTTTCTTTGGCCGGGCTGGCTGTCTGCAGTTTTTTTAGGAATTTTGTCATGTCCGATACTGCAGACGAAGGTTTAGCTTGCGAAGCTAGGTCACTTTGTTTCTGGCCACCGTACTTGACCATTTTAAGCTCTCTGTGCTAAAGATTGCCGTTCCCTCAGCAGGTTGAAAGCAAGAGCTCTAACCGGACGCTTCCATTCAGTTCAGGTGCTGGCTCCGCCCCCCCCTTTTTGTCTTGTATTAGTGGCAAAAGAAATATATATTTGCCGTTCAGCGTTGCAGTTATATATTCTAAAACCTTTTGTGGAGTGTATAAGTGGAAAAAAGAAAAATATATTTGCCGTTCAGCTGTGCAGTTATATGTTCTAAAGGCTTTTGTGTTGTGTATAAGTGGAAAAAAGAAATATATATTTGCCGTTCAGCGGTGCAGTTATATGTTCTATAGCCTTTTGTGTCGTGTATAAGTGGAAAAAAATAAGGGCCTATTTTCCGTTCAGCTGTGCATTTATATGTTCTAAAGCCCTTTTGTGTCATGTATAGGCACAAGCTGAATGTGCTCCTGTCCAAGTTGCTGGTGCTGCAGTCCCTTCCTTTCCAAGTGGTGGACTCTGCACCTTTCAGAGAACTGATGTCATGTGCTGAGCCGAGGTGGAGAGTCCTAAGCCGTCATTTCTTTGCCAAAAAGGCAGTACCAGCCCTGCACACACATGTAGAACAGAAGGTGGGCCAGTCCTAGAGCCTGCCGGTGTCTGCCAAAGTGCATGGCAGCGCCGACGTGTGGAGCTGTAACTACAGTCAGGGACAATACATGTCCTTTATGGCCCACTGGGTGAACGTGGTTCCTGCACAGCCACACCAGCAACTTGGCCAGGTGACGCCGCTTCCGCCCCCACGTTGTCACGCCGTTGGTCCTGAGACAATGTCTGCCTGTGCCTCCTCATCCTCCACCGTGTCCTCAGCCTCCACTACAGGGACAATTCACAGTACCCCTCCAGCATACCACATGTGCAGGTCACCACAGTGTCACCATGTTCTGCACCTTGTTTGCCTGGGCGAATGGAGTCACAGAGGGGAGGAACTGCTCTGTGTCCTTCATCAAGAAATTGAATCCTGGCTCTCTCAGCGACAACTCAAAATTGGAACCATGGTGACCGACAACAGGAAGAACATGGTGTCAGCGCTGCCTTCAAGGAGGGCTGAGCCATGCGCCCTGCATGGCACACGTGTTCAATCTGGTTGTCATAGCTCAGACATATGAAGAATACGGGAGATTGTTGTCACATGTACCACACAGGCAGTTCTTGCCAGATATTCCTGCAGCTCCTTTAATGTTGCTGTAGGCCTCTTGTTAGCCTCCCTGACCAGTTTTCTTCTCGTCTTTTCATCAATTTTGGAGGGACGTTCAGTTCTTGATAATGTCGCTGTTGTGCCATATTTTCTCCACTTGATCATGACTGTCTTCATTGTGTTCCATGTTATATCTAATTCCTTGGAAATTCTTTTGTACCCTTCTCCTGACTGATACCTTTTAACCCATGAGATCCATCGGATGCTTTGGAAGCTCTCTGTGGACTATGGCTTCTTTTTTTTTTTGCTGTGGTATGCGACTAAGAAAATCTCAAGAAAGACCAACTAGAGCAGCTGAACTTTATTTTGGGTTAATCAGAGGCACTTTAAATAATGGCAGGTGTATGCTGACTCCTATTTAACATGATTTTGAATGTGATTGCTTAATTCTGAATACAGCTACATCCCCAGTTATAAGCAACCATTATTTTTGTTTTTGTTTTTTGTTTTCTTCCCTCCACCTAAAAGATTTCAGTTTGTTTTTCAATTGAGTGGTACAGTTTCTAGGTCCCATTAAAGCTGGAAAAAATTCTGAAATGATTTATCTTTAAGCAATGAGACAATGTCCTGGAACAGATGCTGGTAAATCTGTCTGGTCAGGGGACTGGAGATGTGGTGCCTAGATCTCACGGCCACATGAGCCCTGTGGGGGATGAACTGAAGGAGGACAAGCAGAAGGAAATTGGAACACAAGCAATATGTAGTGAAATAGGTGGTTTTTACACACAGGTGACAGGAGAGGAGGAGCTACAGGGCGATGAGGAAGACGAGGCAGAGGATCCAGGCACACCGTGGCAGTATGCAGTGGAGATGGAGGCAGGTAGTCCCTCAGAGTCACTTGCACAAATGGCCCGATGTATGCTCACTTGCTTGCGTAGTGACAGCCGGATTGTCATAATTCGGCAGAGGGATGACTTCTGGCTCTCCACCTTGTTGGACCTTCGCTACCAGTCCAAAATGGGGGCTTTTTTTGGACACGCTAAGAGGGAGGACAAACTGAACTACTATAGATACATCTTTGAACTACTATAGGGCCTTTGCGCTCACGTTCCTCTGCCATGGCTACTGTGGCAAGGTGGGGGGGGGGGGGTAGGAGCAGTTCCAGCTCCATCAGCAGCAACTTGAGTCTAGAGTCGCTGATGAGCAGCTTTCTACGCCCGCCTGGTGAAGAAACTACTCACCAGCAGCAGCAGCTAGACCTGGAGCAGGACCTGAACCAGCAGGTGGTGGCATACTTGGGCAGTACCCTGCCACCCCGCATTGAAGATCCGCTAGACTACTGGGCAGCCAAACTGTATTTGTGGCCGCAGCTATCAGAGTTTGCACTGGAAAAGCTGTCCTGCCCGGCCAGTAGTGTGGCATCAGAGCAGGTTTAGTGCGGCAGGGGCCATAGTTACCCCAAGAAGAACTCGCCTGTCCACCCAAAATGTTAAAAGACTGACCTTTTTCAGGATTTCCACCCACCAATGCCTGATGCATCAGACTAGATCATCCATGGGGCCACACCAACACTTTGACAAAAGAGACCGTTTTTTCCTGGCTACCTGCCTCAGCTACCATCCGCCTGATGCCAAGTGCTCCTTCTTTTACCCACCATCTTCAGCTGGTACTCGTATTGCCACCAACCTCCCCACTCTGTCACCCGGTCACTCTGTGGTCTCCTGATGCTCTGCCACCTCCACACTATGTCTCCTTGCCACTCTGTGGTCTCCTGATGCTGTCACCTTCACACTAAGTCACCTTGCCACTCTGTGGTCTCCTGATGATGCTGCTGTCACTTTTACACTGTCATTGTGCCACTCTGTGGCCTCCTGATGCTGCCACCTCTACACTCTGTCATAAGGCCACTTTGTGGACTTCTCATGCTGCTTAGCTAGAGACAACTTTGTGTTAGAGCCCAGATGGGCAGGGGTTTATTTTGCTGTGTTTGTGTTTTGGGGTGCTGGAACCTCCCCTCACCCAGTGACAATATAACTGGGTGATTATCTGTATTACTGAAGTGCCAAACTAAAGCACCATTTGGACTTTAACCCCATTGTCTGAGGAGGAATCTGTCATTGCCGCCCTGCTTGAGATAGCGATCCCTTACACTACCTATATAAAGAGACTCTTGGAGCACCACTACCATAGTCATCCCTGTACACGGCCTATTGGGAAAAGCCTACTCTATGAGATACTTGAGAATTGTGCACTATGACACCCATCATATATTCATTAAAAGAGAGACTATTTTACTATAACATAGCCAGGTTGTGGCACACCTACGCTCCTCTCTTACTGGCAGCAGTATATCAGCCTGATACAATGTTGGTAATTGGCTGCCCAATTACATTTATATTCCTGTATAGGTAAATCCCAATATACGGTTTGGTTTATAAATTGGTTTACACCATTAGTGCCCAACCATTTTTCTTCTAGGGTCCGCACTAGACATGGATATAATTTTGCGGGCCAGAATCAGGTAGCTTTGCCAGAAAGAAAATCAATTATTAAAAAGGAAATAATTCTAGCATTTTAGATAACACAGTATTAGAAAGAAAGCATAAACCAGAAAAAATTTCTGCACTCAACATTTGATGTCATTTCATGACGTTTGCAGATGTTTTCCAGAAACCAGTTTTGAAAGGTTCGGGTCAAAGTTTGTCACGTTGATTTTCAGCACAGAATGCAAATGATCGTCAGTAAGCTGAGAGTGTGAGACAAGTTTTGCTTTCTTTAGCACTGAAAAAGTTTGTTCACACACATAAGTACTCGCAAACGTTGTCAGATAATAAACCAGAAATAATTTCTGCACTCACTATTTGATGTTATTTCATTAATGTGACGTCTGCAGATGTTTTCCAGAAACCAGTTTTGAAATGTTTGGGTCAAAGTTTATCACGTTGATTCTCAGCACAGAATACAAATGATCGTCAGTAAGCCGAAAGAGTGAGACAGGTTTTGCTCTCTTTAGCACTGAAAAAGTTTGTTCACACAAATACAGTTGCAAGAAAAAGTATGTGAACCCTTTGGAATGATATGGATTTCTGCGCAAGTTGGTCATAAAATGTGATCTGATCTTCATCTAAGTCACAACAATAGACAATCACAGTCTGCTTAAAGCAGGCATGTCCAAACTGCGGCCCTCCAGCTGTTGCAAAACTACAACTCCCAGCATGCCTGGATAGCTTACAGCTATTAGGGCATGCTGGGAGTTGTAGTTTTGCAACAGCTGAATGACCGCAGTTTGGACATGCCTGGCTTAAAGTATAACTGTCATATTTTTTTTGGGGGGAGTATTGGATTGTGGTGATTAATATCACCTTGGTGGCCCTATTTCTACTTTTCACTGTGTATTCAATTACCCCTTAATTCCACATTTTTGTCCCCTGTACTGCCTACTTTTACCTGTGCTTAAAATAGGGTTGCTAGGCATGGTCCGTCTATGTGTTGAAGGACGGAGGACGCAGAAGCACGCAGCGTGCAAGGTCAGATTACTGACAGCCAGGGACTGTAAGTAAATGATTAAAGCCAGCTCCTCCCCAGCAGCTGATAACAGTGCCTGGGCTGTGTGCACTGCTCCCTGTCCCTGCGCTTGGCAGACGCTCCCTCACTCAGCAGACTGGGACAATGCAGAGTGGAAGCAGCGCACAACAGGGAAGGGAGATCTGCCGTCTGCTCAAGTGTATAAATGAAAGCAACATGTGGTAAGAGGACCCCTTTGTGCTGCAGGAGATTAACCCTTTAGGGGAGGGCTGTGGTTACTGACACTTTTGGGGGGCTATTGTTACTGGCTAGTGAGGGCAGGCGGGATTAGCCTCAGGGTGAGTGCAGTGGCGGCCATCTTAACTGAATAGTGAAATTGCAGTTTTATGCAGACTGGTTGCTAAGGGCTGAATCTTATTAAATATGGGGTAAGTCAGTCTAATAGTAACTGATTCTGGAATATCAAATTATTAGTAACTACATATATGAAAATTGAAATTAGGGTCTAAGTGTGACAGTTATCCTTTAAACTAATAACACACAAATAATTAAATGTTACCATGTTTATATTGAACACACCATGTAAACATTCAGAGTGCAGGTGAATAAAAGTATGTGAACCCATAGACCAGGGGTGTCAAACTCAAATGCATCGGGGGCCGCATCAGCAGCTTGGTCACCCTCAAAGGGCCGGTTGTATCTGTAGGACTATGTGTCCACTCACTGTATAATCGTATCTCTAATAGTTAATGGTTACCGTATGTATATAATCGCATAAGGAGCGCTGACAGTGGCGTTGCTAGGGCTGGTGTCACCCGGTGCAGTAGAAAATGGTGTCACCCCCCAAGCCCCCCCCCCCTAGTAGTTATTAACCCCTTTTAGCAGTCCCCTGCTGGGACTGCTGAAAGGGGTTAATTATAACTACTGTGGGAGCAAAAGAGGGAATAAATAACTACACGGAAGAGGGGAATGAAAGGGGTTAATAAATACTGTTAAGGAGGGACTGCTGAAAGAGATTAATAACTACTGTGAAGGGGCTTCACAGTAGTTATTAACCCCTTTCAGCAGCCCCCTTCACAGTAGTTATTAACCCCTTTCAGCAGTCCCCCTTCACAGTAGTTATTAACCCCTTTCAGCAGCCCCCTCTTCATAGTTATTTCCCCCTTTCAGCAGTCCCCCTTCACAGTAGTTATTAACCCCAGCAGTCCCCCCTTCACTGAAGGGGGACTGCTGAGTTTAATAAATACTGTGAAGACTGCTGAAAGGGGTTAACTACTGTGAAGGGGCTTCACAGTAGTTATTAACCCCTTTTTCAGCAGTCCCCCATTCACAGTATTTATTAACCCCTTTCAGTCCCCTCTTCAGTGTAGCTAATTATTCCCCCCTTTGCTCCCACAGTAGTTATAATTAACCCCTTTCAGCAGCGCCAGCCCAGTAGCCATTCACATACGGTCTTTCCCCCCTTTCAAGTTTCACAATCACCAGCCTTCACCTTTTTATTATCATTATCACTTACACTCGATACAGGAGCCGGGAGGATCAGCTGTGAGGGAGGCGGTACTTACATCTACAAGCGCTTGCCGAGAGGAGGGAGGAGGCAGGCCGGGAGGACAGGCGCTGGCAGTGTGAGTCATACAACATGCGCCCACGCCGCCTGCTTCATTCATAAAGTGGGCGGCGCAGGCGCGTGACGTATGACTCACACTGCCAGCGCCCATCCTCCCAGCCTGCCTCCTCCCTCCTCTCGGCGAGCGATTGTAGATGTAAGTACCGCCTCCCTCACAGCTGATCCTCCCGGCTCCTGTATCGGGTGTAAGTGATAGTGATAATAAAAAGGTGAAGGCTGGCGGCCGGCGGCGGCTACGCGGGCCACATGACAAGGTCTGGCGGGCCGGATTCGGCCCGCGGGCCTTGTGTTTGACACCCGTGCCCTAGACTAATGACATCTCCAAGAGCTAATTGGAGTGAAGTGTCAGCCAACTGGAGTCCAATCAATGAGATGACATTGGAGGTGTTTGTTACAGCTGCCCTGCCCTATAAAAAACACACACCAGTTCTGGGTTTGCTTTTCACAAGAAGCATTGCCTGATGTGAATGATGCCTCACACAAAAGAGCTCTCAGAAGATTTATGATTAAGAATTGTTGACTTGCATAAAGCTGGAAAGGGTTATAAAAATATCTCCAAAAGCCTTGCTGTTTATCAGTCCACGGTAAGACAAATTGTCTATAAATGGAGAAAGTTCAGCACTGCTGCTACTCTCCCTAGGAGTGGCCATCCTGTAAAGATGACTGCAAGAGCACAGCGCAGACTGCTCAATGAGGTGAAGAAGAATCCTAGAGTGTCAAGTAAAGACTTACAAAAGTCGGTAGTCTATACAGGGGAGAAGAGACCCATCTTTCTTTTTCACAAAAAAGAATCCTGCCCCTGCAGGTGAGGAAGACTTCCTGATGAAACCCCTCTAAAGGTTCTCCTTAATGTAATCTGCTGTTGCCTGCGACTCAGCAGGAGACAGAGGATAAACACGACCCCGAGGAGGAGCTGTCCCAGGTAGTAAATCAATTGGGTAGTCATAGGGGCGATGGGGAGGTAGTGTCTCAGCCCATTTTTTATCGAACACATCCGCAAAGGAATGATAGACCACCGGCAAGGCCTCTAGTTTTTTTTGGAGGGATATAGAGACCCTTCGTTGAATAGAACATAAGCACTTGCCTTGGCACAGCTGTCCCCATTGAAGAACCTCTCCAAAGCTCCATTCGATTACTGGATTGTGCATCCTAAGCCAGGGCAACCCCAGCAAAAGAGAATGGGACAGTTCAGGGAGCACATATAGAGAAATCTTTTCAACATGTAACCACCCTACCCGCGGTTCCAACGGTTCAGTGACGAACCGCACTGGATCCGTCAGTACTTGTTGACTGACTGCAGTCACCAGCAGGGGATTTTTTAGCAGGCGTACAGGAATGTGGTATTGACTCACCATAGCTTGGTGTATGAAGTTCCCCGCAGACCCGGAATCCAAGGAAGCGGATATAGAGACCTTTATGCCCCCAAGAACCAGAGTCACAGGAATTTGGAGAGTGGAACAGTTTTTGCCTAGGGCTGCCTCTCCCAAAGACCCTAAGCATTGGAGTTTCCCAACTTCTGGGGACAGTTGCGGACACAGTGACCCAGACCACCATAGTAGAGGCAGAGTCCAGAAGACATGCGAAGACAACGTTCCTCATCCGAGAGCCGAGTGGAATTCACCTGCATGGGTTCAGGATCCGAAAAGGAGTTGCGTAATATTGATACTTGGGAGAGAGTTCAGAGAAGAGCTACTAAACTGGTACATGGATTGCAGGATAAAACTTACCAGGAAAGATTAAAGGACCTTAACATGTATAGCTTGGAAGAAAGACGAGACAGAGGGGATATGATAGAAACGTTTAAATACATAAAGGGAATCAACAAGGTAAAAGAGGAGAGAATATTTAAAAGAAGAAAAACTGCTACAAGAGGACATAGTTTTAAATTAGAGGGGCAAAGGTTTAAAAGTAATATCAGGCAGTATTACTTTACTGAGAGAGTAGTAGATGCATGGAATAGCCTTCCTGCAGAAGTGGTAGCTGCAAATACAGTGGAGTTTAAGCATGCATGGGATAGGCATAGGGCCATCCTTTATATAAGATAGGGCCAGGGGTTATCCATAGTACTTAGTATATTAGGCAGACTAGATGGGCCAAATGGTTCTTATCTGCCGACACATTCTATGTTTCTATGTAATGGAGGCTGAGACATATTAGACTTAAACAGGTGTTGTGGAAGTCTTTTTTTTCCCGACTGACCTCCTGAGCTTGCTCCGAAAACCGTATGTCGATTTTAAAAGCCAGAGAGATCAGAGCCTCAAGGGAGGTAGGCACATCACGACCTGCAAGTTCATCCTTAATACGTCCAGACAAAAAGGCCGCCACCAAAGCCTCCTCATTCCACGAAACTTCAGATGCTAAGGTGCGGAACTGAATCGCATATTGGCCCACCGACCAGCTTCCTTGATGGACGTGCAGCAGAGAGGAGGCCGCCGAAGAAGCTCGACCTCGCTCCTCAAACACCCTCTTAAGAGTCCATAAATAGTGCCACATTACTAGTGATAGGACCAGATCTCTCCCATATTGGATTCGCCCAGGCCAGAGCCTCACCCTCGAGATGAGAGATAATGAACGCCACTTTAGCGCGGTCTGATTGAAAGTGATGAGGAAGCAGTTCAAAGTAAATTGCACACTGGTTAAGAAACCCACGACAAGCTTTCGGGGCGGAGCAGATAATCGTGGTCCGGAAATGCTTGGCAGTGCTGCAGCTGCAACAGGGACAGCAGTAGCAGTCTGTGCGGACTGTGCTATAGAAAGGGATTCCAGGCGAGCAGCTACATGCTGTAGGGTAATTTATCACTTGTTTCTGGGTGGTACGCTGCTGTTCAAGTTCATGTAGTACTTCAGACATTCCTGGTTTAGAGCCAGCGGGATCCATGGCCCAAGCGTACTGTTATGACCAGAGGATGTGGATCCTCTGTGTCAGCTGATAGAGGACTGGGAATTAGTCCAATATTGCTGACTGCTGATCTCAGAGTCAGGACCTTGATGTCTGCACCTGTTACCTTGAATGCAGCTACCTGCAGTAGTGTGAACAGAGTCCAACAAAAGGCAGAATAAAGGAACAGATGGTCTTTACTGGCAGACAGTATTCAAAAGTCACTTGACAGATACAGGCAACACAAAGTTCAGAGCAATATAGCATGCAGATATAAGCAGTCTCATAGGTAGTGCAGGGTCTGGATCCAGGCAGACTTACAGGAGGAGATGATCAGATGCATAGTCAGGCAGTGCAGATATAAGCGGTCTCATTGTCAAGCAGTGCAGGTCTGGATCCAGGCAGACTTACAGGAGGAGATGGGCCAACGCGTAGTCAGGCAGTGCAGAGGTCTATAATCCAGGTGATCCAATAAACAGACAGCAGGCAGAGGCGTAGTCAAATGTAGCGGAGGTCATAATCCAGGAAATCCAATAAACAGACACAGTGGGACACTTCAGCGGGAGTCAAGAGGTACAACAACCACGCTTGGGCACTTCATGATGAGTGAAGCTGCCTTAAATACAAATAGTCCCGCCTCTGGATGAGGATGGTGATCAGGAACCAGCTGCCTACTCCTATAACAAAGGGAGAGGTGAGCGCGCTCGTGCTATAGCGCATCAGATGACACCTGTCAGTGAGGACAGATGTGGCGGTATGCTGGCGGGCACCTGCGTCTCCTACAAGGTAAACCAGTACTGGGACTCATTGTGCTGCGATGTGCAGACAGCGATCTGCCACCCTGCAGTGGAGATGCAGATCCCATACTGACATGCAGCACATGTTGGAAAGTGCAACAACTGTTCTCTTTCAGCTTGTTGTATGAACAATTTCAATTTGGCTTGAAATGCAGTTACGTCTGCATACACATGACAGATTAGCTTGCTTTTGCCTTGCAGCTTTAGATTCAGTTTATTTAAATAAGCTGTCAAATCACACAAGTTTGCTAAATCCCAGAGCCATGATGGATCGCTAATCTCTGGAAACGGTTTTGATTATTCAGCCATGAAGATAGAAATCTCATGTCTCAGGTCAAAAAAGCGTTTCAACACTTTGCTTCGACTTTACTGTGATAAACAACATCTTTATGTTCAGATTCCACTTCAATAAGAAATTATCTGAAAGTCCTGTGATTTAGTGCATGTGATCGTATTAATTACACATTTAACGAAAACCTTCATAACAAGTTCAACTGCTTCCCACAAAGGTTTTGTTGGTGAATTATGCAGTGGAGCTCCAGTGGTGGAGAACTATTGGATTCTATCACTTTTTTACGTATTCTAGCTACCAAATCACTGTGCCGTCCAACCATGCTTCTTGCACCATCTGTAGTCACTCCTATTAACTTTCCTTACTCCAGGCCTTGCTCGTCAATAACTTCTGATACTTCTCTGAACAAATCTTCACCAGTGGTTGTTCCATTCATGCTTTTCATAGCTGCCAGTTTTTCAATAACTTCAAATGTAGAGTTTATACCACAAATGAACACTAGCAATTAAGCAGTGTCACTTACGTCTGTAGACTCATCAGCAATTGAAAACATTTCAAACTGGCCTGCTCTTGTCTTCAGTTGCAGCATAAGGTCGTCTCCCAAATCTTCCACTTGTCTCGTGATTGTCATTCGTGACAGGCTAACAGCTTCAATTGCACTCTTTTTTTCTGGGCATAATTCTTCCACTACAGCCAAAATGCACTTTTTCACACATTCATCTTCAGAAAATGGTTTCCTTACTCAATATATGAGCCACCTGAAAACTTGAACGAACAGCTGCTTTTTTTTTTCTTTTCTCTTTTTATTGAACATTTTAGTTGATCCATCAACTTCTTCACGCAATTTGCCAATTTTCTGTTCACGGCACACACTAACATATTGATCATATGTCATCTTGTGTTTGCTGTCATAGTGTCGTTTGATTTTGTGCCCCTTAAACACTGCAACAGTGTCCTTACAAATGAGGCATAAAGGCTTCTTGTCTTTTTGCACAAAAATGTACAAATTTGTCCACTTCTCATGAAAATTTCTGCTTTTAGAATCGACTTTACTTTCTTCCCTTTTGCCATTTTCTACAGCTGCTGCTGCTGCACAAACCTACCAAATTGAGTGCCAACACTTTTTTTTGGAGCACCTTTAAAAATTAATAAAGTAAGAAATATTTAGCATTATATTGGAGTTCAATGGTATGTGAACTACCCAACAACAAATTAGGCCCCTATTTTGGTGTTGTTTCAAATTGCAGCCACTAGATGGTAATGGGAAACAACTTAAAAAAAAGTATGACCAGGCAGACTTATATAGATTTGCTCTATATATGCAGCACAGAGAACTTGTATACATACCTCCAAACTGTCCCAGGTTGGGCAGGACAGTCCCTGATTTTAGTGGCTGTCCCACTGCCCAGGAACGGCTGAGGTATGTCCCACTCTCAGCTGTCTCTGCATTCATAGGCAGCATAGACAGCCTATAACGGTGAAGCAAGGAGCCATCCGCTCCACCGTTCAGAGTAGTTGCTCTCTCAGCTGCGTGATGCAGTCAAACATCCCACTGCTGGGCTGTGCAGGAGACACAGACCAGCAGCGTAATGTATGACAGTATCCTGCTGCTGGGGAGCGCAGATCATCAAAGGAACTAGGTGAGAATTTACTGATTTATTATTATTTTTTTATTCCTGTGAAGGGGGCACATGTGAGCATTAATACTGTGAAGGGGGCACATGTGAGCATTAATACTGTGAAGGGGGCACATGTGAGCATTAATACTGTGAAGGGGGCACATGTGAGCATTATTACTGTGAAGGGGGCACATGTGAGCATTAATACTGTGAAGGGACGCACATGTGAGCATTACTACTGTGAAGGGGACACATATCTTCACATAGCAAGACTAAGGAGTGGAATGCAGGAAACTCTCCACAAATTCCTTTGGGTGCAGCATTAATATTACTAAGCTGATGAGGAGCGCTTCCTGAGGAGCAACCCAAATGGCCTACATGGGAATCAGACTTAGTAGAAGACACTTCCCACCACTACCACACCTTGCCAGTCACATCCTCCATAGAGCTCCTGCTCCCTTCTGACTCGTCCTCACCTTCTTCGATGTGCTCTGATGCCTGGCTGAGAGTGCAGATGAGGTCTGTACCGACCGGTGTGGGGAAATGGGGTCTCCAGTCGCTGCAGAAAATAATTGTACTGCGACACTGCAGCGGCCCAGGCATGTCCCTTCTTCTTCTTCAACTGAGCGCAAGCTCTGCCTCTGGTCACTGCGCAGGCCGAATGACTGAAGGGGGGGGGGGGGGGGGCATTACTACGGTTAAGGTGGCACATGTTAGCTTTATTACTGTAAAGGGAGCACATGTGCGCATTATTACTGTGAAGGGGGCACATGTGAGCATTATTACTGTGAAGGGGGCACATGTGAGCATTATTACTGTGAAGGGGCCACTCTCCCTACTGCCAGCCACAGCGCAGACCACCTCTACCAGTCTCACAATTCCAACCAACACCAATGAACACCACTCATGTCCTGGCCTTCCCAAACAACAAGGAGGGTTTCCCTTCTTACCCCTCAAAGCCATGTACTGCCAGACCCCCTGCCACATGGATACCACTGGCCCTTCCGGATATATACCAACTCTCCTCACTAAGGTACCAGCCACACTCACAGGGGGTATCCTTCCTGAAACCACACTGCTCACACACAGACCAATGTCGCCTGTGCCCGCCATTAAGCAGTAAGGTGGTCAGCCCTTCCTTCTTCTCCAGTCCCAAGGAACAGCACCGTGTACACATCCACAGCACTTCCTCAACTCTACAGCACAGTAGGAGCCCAGCACTGCCCTTACAAACAACTACCGGGCCCCGGGAACGCCGGTAGTCACTTACATTCGTTCCGTGATTTGCTTCAATGTTTGGAATGGAGATAAATCGTTTCAGTATTGCGCCACTGCAGCCGCCCAGGCGTGTCCCTTCATGTTCTTCTTCAACTGTGTGCAAGCTCCGCCTCCAGTCACTGCGCAGGCCGCATGACACAGCTTCTGGCCCGTGGGCCGTAGGTTGAGCATCACTGGTTTACACAGGACTTAAATTAGTTTAAAAATACATTTTAAGTAATATTCAAATTGGTGGGAATGTCTAACCATGCAAAATGTGTACTGACCAGGTCTGCCAGAATGAGAGCAGAATGACTCACAGCTCTGGTTAATAGTTAATGGTTAATGTGTCCTAACACTGCATGTGGATCATTGGTTGTCTTGATCAAACACACATTTAAGATGGATATGTCCTAGAGACTTCTCAAAAGTTTTGCTCAGTGGTGGTCTGAGTACTGAGACCCCTACTGATCTGTAGAACGAGGACAGAAAAGCGCTCGCATATCACTCTGTCTTCCTAGTTGCAGGAGGGGAAGCAAGACCAACTTAACAGAAAGTCTATGCGCCTGTATTGATTACATCCTCTGCAGTGAGGAGAGACCGCGATAGGCAAGCATTTCTCTCCCCTTCTACTAGTGATTAGTAGGAGTCTCAGTGCTCTAACCCCTACCAATTAAAACCTTTGCTATGTCTCTCTGACGTATCAAAAGTCTTTCAGAAACTCACTGAGGATAGCATAGTATAGTGACAGACCCGCTAATTTTAGCAGGCTGTCACTTTTGGGCTAGCAGTCAGTACTTTTACAGTACTGACACGCTGAACCTCGCAGCGTACACCAGTGCCGCGAGGGAGATGAGTCTGATGAGAATCATGGCCCAGCCCTCCCCTGCCTCCTGCCCATGACTGGTAGGTTTCTTTCCTATGTGTAACAGCAAAGAAACCTGCTAGTCAAGGGCAGGAGACGGTGAGTTTCATTTGACTTATCTCCCTCAGCAGGCCTCACCGGCCAAAAGTGACAGCTCGCTGAAATCAGTGGGTCTGTCACTATACTATGCTGTCCTTAGGTTCCCTTAAAGTGAAAAAGGCTGACTTTCTTAATCTCATGATATTCCTTTAAATACTTATATTTTCCATTAAAAAAAAAAATTGTATGAGGAGTGGGTTATTCTATTTATGGAAAATTTACACTGCCTGTGATTATTTTAGATACATGTAATTGATAATTAAAGTGGTTGTCCGCTTTTGTTAAATTGATGAGCTCTCCTCAGGATAGGTCATCAATATCAGATCAGTGGAGGCCTGACTGCAGGCAACCCCACCGATCAGCTGTTTGAAGAGAAGGCAGCTCTTGTTCGAGCACTGAGTTCTCTTTTCTTTTTTTGTCTGTGTTGTTTCCTCTGTAATTACAACTCCACCATCCCCATCCCTCACTTGAATAGTATGGAGCCGTCTCATAGAAGTGAATGAGATGGCGAAGTTGTAGTTACGCAGCTCACCTATGCAATGTTGATGGCGAGCATGTAAACAGAGAAGAGAGCACAGCGCTCATACAAGCTTTGCCTTCTCTTCACACAGCTTATCAGCAGGGGTGCAGCAGTCTGGCTTCACCAATATAACATAAGTGGACAACCCACGGACAATCTGCGTAAGTCTTGATATCCCATGTGCTACAGGAGGATGCTCCTAATTTATGATGTGACTGTGACTTTTTGGTGTTGTGACTTTTATTTCAAATCGCATTTAAAATGTCACAAAAAAAGACCTTGCAATTTTTTAGAGTTACGTTTCTGGTGCAAGGGAGATGATAAATTTCCTCTTTAGTGTTGCAGTCTTAGACCGATCTTGTTGCATGGTGTTGATGAACACTATACCATCTCCAAAGTGGTCTAAAAGTGGTGTAAAAGTCCATTAGTATAAAGCCCTGTTGTGCATTGTGTTGCATCTATCCAGATACAGTATTCTGGCGGAAAATAAACCATAGATATTAAATTTTAATATATGATCTGCCCTATTTTCTTAGCCCACTGGTAATTGTATAAATTATTGTAGGAAGTAAACAAGATTGAGGCTTATTAGTGCAGATAATTGGCACGTAATTACTGATTCATTACAACAATTCTTGGTGTATAATTGTTATTACTGCCATTTAATTGTATGTTTATGATGTGTATGTGATTTCAGTGCATGACATGAATTTACGTGGGTAATTGCACACCAATGACCCTTTTATGTTTATTTTTATTAGCATTAGTTCATTTATTTTATAGTACTTTGTGCCATTAGGTCTTTATTATTTTAGTTTTTGTTTCTTTTTATAAATACCCCTACATTTCACATCATATAATTTAGATCTGCATGATACTTGTTAAAGCACTTTATACTTTTGTTTCCAATAGGATATGATGAGATTCAAGAATGAATGGATGCTATTCTGAAAGCTACCATTATAAAAAAAGAATCACATATTTGGAATTTTAAAGGGTTTTGAGGGATTTAAACACTAAAGGCCTAATCACAGGATAGGCCATTAATATTTGAGTGGTAGGAATCTGACCCCTAGGACCCCTGCCGAAATAAAAATTATTGCACAACCACTTTAAGGATAACCTATTAACGTTCAAATTCAGTAACAACTAGATTTTATCCATTTGACAGTCAACTCCATTCAAATAAGGGGGGTAAAGTACAATGATTACTTCTAATTATTCATGTTGTTATGTTGGGTTAAAAATGCATGTTCTCTGTGCTAATTCTCATTTTATAAAGAGCAAAGGAATAGGCAGTGTTTAAAACACAATAATGTCACATGTAATCATGTTTTACAGGCTGAGGCAGAAACTAGGGTACAATATAAAGGTATTTATCACGTAACCTTCTACCTTTTGAAAATGTCTCTTTACTTTTACATATATACTCTTTACTCTTATTGTTAAAGGGTAACGGTCATATATATATTTTTTTTTTTGTTAGTTTATTAGAGCTAGACATGTATACCTGAGTTAGTCTGTAAATGATTGTCAAAAGATATGTAATTACCTTATAATAACAGCTTTCATTAATGTCCTCTGTCCCTTTCCACTGCTCCCTTAAAAGACCATTGCTAGGGCTTGTCTGTCTTCCTTTTAGTATAAACATAAGACAGAGAGGCTGTCCTTCACACTGCATGCCTGCATTAGGCTTAAGAGTGAGGAGGTGTGTCCCTCAGTAATCCAATCTGATTGGCTGGCAGGAAGCTGCAGACTACAGAAAGTGTGTATGGGAAGTGAGGGAAAGTTTTGGCCTCAGAAAACTGGCAGAGGAGCCATCTTGAGATGATCCTCATATTATAAATGTTTAAACAGCCATAACTAAGGGAGAAACTCAAGGAAAACAGTGGTATGTGAAGAAACTAAATACTGCTTTATGCATAATGCTGCTGCAGCAGTAACATATTCTAAAATAGATTTTTTGTTAACCTTTAACTTCTGGAAAAGAAGTGAGACTCAGATTTCTACACATTTTCATAAGGAATAATTTTATTTGCTTTTAAGAATTCATCTAAACCCTTTTTAAAACTGTCCACTGTTTCTGCTGTGACCATGTCCTGAGGAAGTCTATTCCACAGATTCATAGTTCTTACAGTTAAAGAAGTTTTGACACTTCTGGAGACTGAACTTTTTCCTTCTCCAGTCGGTCGAGTCGTTCCCTGAGGGTGGACCCCGAAGTGCTGTGGTGATGCGTAGGACTTAAAAAGCTCTGCATATTCTCCATCAACAACACGTCTGTAAAGCGTCCTGTCCTTGCCGGCGTGGTCGTGGTAGGAGGAGGATTACTTTCACCTCTTCCCCTGTTAGATTCTCATTGTGCTGTGACATCACCCTTATATGCTGTATAAAGCATACTTTTTAACTTGTTTTGGAACTGCTGCATCCTTTCCGACTTTCGGTAATTCGATAACATTTCAGGCACTTTCTGCTTATACCGGGGGTCTAGTAGCGTGGCCACCCAGTACAGGTCGTTCTCCTTCAGCCTTTTTATACGAGGGTCCCTCAACAGGCATGACAGCATGAAAGACCCCATTTGCACAAGGTTGGATGCCGAGCTACTCATGTCCCGTTCCTCGTCCTCACTGATCTCATTGAAGGTCTGTTCTTCCCCCCCCAGCCACGTACAACACCATGGGTACCAGATAGGTGACAGCGAGCACCCTGGGTTGCCTGCTGTGGTTGGTCTTCCTCCTCCTCAAAGCCACATTCCTCCTCTGACTCCTCTTCCTCAGACTCCTCTTCCAGCATTGGCACAGGTCCAGCAAGCGATGCTGATAAGGCTGTTTCTGGTAGTGATGGTGACCACAACTCTTCCTCTTCCTCTTCACGCTCATCTTAGGCCTGATCCAGCACTCTTCGCAGGGCACGCTCCAGGAAGAAACAAATGGGATGATGGTGCCTTCGGTGCGACTGACTAGGTTTTTCACCTCCTCAAAAGGATGCATGAGCCTACAGGCATTGCGCATGAGCGTCCAGTAACATGGCAAAAAAATACTCAGCTCCGCAGAGGCTGTCCTAGCACCCCGGTCATACAAATACTCGTTGACAGCTTTTTCTTGTTGGAGCAGGCGGTCAAACATTAGGAGTGTTGAATTCCAACGTGTTGGGCTGTCGCAAATCAAGTGCCTCACTGGCATGTTGTTTCGCTGCTGAATATCTGAAAAGTGCGCCATGGCCGTGTAGGCCATTCCTGGCCTGCTTGAGGACGTCCTGTAAGCCTGGGTACTTATGCACAAAGCAGATCAGATTACACACATGTGCCTTGCACGGCACATGTGTCAACTTGCCCAAATTCAATGCCGCCAACAAATTGCTTCCGTTGTCACACACCACTTTGCCGATCTCCAGTTGGTGCAGAGTCAGAGGACAGGAGTGCTAGTCCGGTGTGACTCTC
The DNA here is from genome assembly GCF_014858855.1 of Bufo gargarizans. NCBI lineage: Eukaryota > Metazoa > Chordata > Amphibia > Anura > Bufonidae > Bufo > Bufo gargarizans. Next base: position 637,081,079 of record NC_058080.1, on the reverse strand, counting down.
TGCTTTCAGGCAAGTCAACCCCAAGACGGCGTGACACTGTCGTATCCGGGATGTGGAATATCCCCTGGGGAGCTGGGGGGGTGGGTGCAGTTGATGTGGAGCAAGACGCAGCAGAAGAGGACTCAGCCGAGGAGGTAATGAAGAGGAGGCCTGCCTGCAAGTCGTGGCGGTGTCACCAACTCCTCTGCAGAGCCACACATTCCATGCTTGGCAGCCATCAGCAGGTTTACCCAATGCGCAGTGTACGTGATATACCTGCCCTGACCGTGCTTTGCAGACCAGGTATCAGTGGTCAGATGGACCCTTGCCCCAACAATGTGTGAGAAACACAAAAGAGAGAAAAAAACCTGTATACGGCGCCAAATGCCTCAGAGGTAATCAGCTACTTGTGGTTGAATGGTAAAGCAAGGGGTAGTCCATTTCACGGTTTTAAAATCACACTGTTTATGTAACCAAGCAGAGTTACTTTTGGGAGTGATAGTATTAATGTTACATTTTAAAATAGTATATTGGGTGTTATGTGCTTTATCCCACCCTGCCCCTCCTGGGTGAAGTGATTTTTTTTTTTATTCTTTATGTTCTCACGGGGGTTTTCTTAATATATATATTTTTTTAATATACTATTTTAAAATGTACCATTAATACTATCACTCCCAAAAGTAACTCTGCTTGGTTACATAAACAGTGTGATTTTAAAACCGTGAATGGGACTACCCCTTGTTTTACCATTCAACCACAAGCAGCTGATTACCTCTGAGGCATTTGGCGCCGTATACAGGTTTTTTTCTTTCTTTTGTGTTTCTCTTCCTGTTCCGTGTCCATTTTAGGTTAACTCTATCTGGACACTATACCTGTGGCAGCCTACCACCTCTCTAACAACCAAATCAAAAAATAAAAAATAAACAAAAAATATATAAAATAAAAACACAACCGAAATATATCCGGGACTTTCTATATATATCCTATCACAAACCAACGGTCCCTCCCCCTTGGCGCCCTGCCTGGATATCCCAGACTCTCTATATCCTAAAGAGTCTGTGACTAATCCCCTCTTCTTTTTTTACCCCTGTATCTCTGTCCCAACAATGTGTGCCAGACATGCCATGACTTCCTTTTGCACAATAGAGTACAGGTTGGGGATTGCCTTTTGTGAAAAAAAAATTTGGCCGGGTACCTTCCACTGCGGTGTCCCAATAGCTACAAATTTTTTTGAAGGCCTCAGACTCCACCAGCTTGTATGGTAAGAGCTGGTGGGCTAAGAGTAACGACAAGCCAGCTGTCAGAAGCCCGGCAAGGGGGTGACTCTGTGACATTGGCTTCTTACGCTCAAACATTTCCTTGACAGACACTTGACTGTCGGCAGATGAGCAGGAACTGCTGAAGGTGAGAGTGGTGGATGGTTGAGAGGGGGCAAGGAGGACAGCAGTGGTTGACGTGGCTGAAGATGCTGGACCAGGAGGAGGATGGTGGCTTTGAGTTTGTGTGTTGCTTGTACGCATCATGTGTTGATCCCATAGGCGTTTGTGATGTGAGATCATGTGCCTTCGCAAAGCCGTTGTACCTAGGTGGGTGTTGGACTTCCCACGACTCAGTTTCTTTTGGCACACTTGGCACAGGTTGCAAATGGCATCGCTGTTATCAGAGGCAGACACACAAAAGAAATGCCACACTGCTGAGCTTTGCAATGACGGCATTCTGGTGGTGGCAACAGCATGCGTTGATTGGCGTGCTGTCTGTCTGACCCCGGGTGCCGATACATGCTGTCTGACTGTGCCACTAGCTCCTTGCAACGATTTTCCCCTGCTTCCAACTCGTCTCCTCCTCCTCTCTGTCTTCCCATCTGAACTTTCCCCCTGTTCTTCTTCTCTTCGAGCGGGCACCCACGTGACATCCACGGACACATTGTCATCATCAACCACTTCACTTGTATCTGACAACTCAGCAAAGGAAGCAGCAGCGGGTACAACATCATCATCATCATCATCACACCGTACGTCCATGTGTGTAATGTTGCCTGACTGAGACATATCCCTGTTATCTACATCCTCTGGCAATAATGGTTGTGCATCACTCATTTCTTCCAACTGATGTGTAAATAACTCCTCTGACAGATCAAGTGAAGCAGCTGTGGTGCTAGTGTTGGTGGTGGCGGCAGGCGGGCAAGTGGTAACTTGAGAGGTGCCCGAAACTGAGCTGGAGGAGGATGGTGCGTCAAGGTTCTGACGGCCCCTGCGGGCTGGCCTGCCTCTGCCTGTCATTTTTTTTCCGATTAGTTGTACTATGCTAGCAAGCTACTATGACACCAGATATGAGTGGTGCAACTGGGCACTGGCAGTAGTGGGCATTGTAAACACTGTGGGCCTGACACACACGCTTGCAGGCAACTGCAATTATATTACAGTGAATTATTTTTTAATTTTTTTAAATGCAAGCTACTGAGACACCAGATATGAGTGGTGGCACTGGCAGTAGTGGGCACAGTACACGCTGTGGGCCTGACACACATGCTGGCAGGCAACTGCAATTAGATTACAGAGAAATAAAAAAGCAAACTGATGTCCTTACAGCAGATCAGATGAGTCTTTTAGGACTGGAGTGGACACTGAATACACTGGCCTAGCTATCGATTTCCCTATTAAATCAGCAGCAGCTGCACTGTCCCTCCTCTCACTAAGAATGCAGCTTCCGAATGAATCTAAGATGGATGCTGTCCTTGCTTTTTGATAAGGGAGGGTCTGGGAGGGAGGGTATGCTGCTGATTGGCTGGAATGTGTCTGCTGACTGTGATGTACATAGTCAAAGTTTGCTCAATGATGATGTATAGGGGCGGACCAAACATCGCATATGTTAAGCCGCCACGGCAAACAAACGATGTTCGCCGGGAACTGTTCGCCGGCGAATAAGTCGGGACATCTCTATTAGCGATGTGCTAATGTCAGCTGCACCTAACTCTGCTATTCTAATGATTATCTGTGCCCCCATTACGGTAGAATTCTTACTTGTATAATATGTAAATGAGCCTCTAGGAGCAGGGGAGGTGTTGCTCCTGCACTTAGACGCTCCGGTCTCCCATCTCAAGTCACGCCTTCCAAGTGTTCATTGACAGGCATCGTTCACATCCTTCTTCCTGCCCTGTGCCCTGGGGAAATCTCGCACCATTCGGTATTCTGTGCAGGCGCGGTGAGGGAAGGATGCTCGCAGACTGCCAGCTTCCTCATCACGTCTGCGCAGAATACCGAACGGTGCGAGACTTCCCCAAGGCACAGGGCAGGCAGAAGGATGCAAACGATGCCTGGCCCTGTCAATCAACACTTGGAAGGTGTGACCTGAGGTGGGAGACGGGAGTCTCTAGTTGCAGGAGCAATGCCCCCCCTGCTCCTAGAGGCTCATTTATATATTATAAAAGTAAGAATTCTACAGTAACGGTGGCACAGATAATCATTAGAATAGCAGAGTTAGGTGAAGCTGACATTAGCACATCGCTAATGTCAGCCAATTTTATACTGAAAATTCTAGTGACAGAAACCCTTTAAAAGGTTTTGTCCAAGTTATATTTATTGATGACCTATCCTCAGGATAGGTCCTCAATATCAGATTGGCAGGGGTCTGACACCCGGCACCTTCGCTGATCAGCTGTTTGAAGAGAAGGCGCTTGCCGTGCCAGCGCTGCCTACCCTTCACTGTTTACCTTCTAGCCGTTGCATCTGCAGTGGTGAGCAGGTGTAATTACACCCAAGCCGTCCTATTCATTTCAATAGTACGGATCGCTCCTATACGGATCGCACCTTCTCTTCAAAAAGCTGATCAGTGGGGGTGCCGGGTGTTGGACTCCCACAAATCTGATATTGATGACCTATTCTAAGGATAGGTCATCAATAAATATAACTTGGACTACCCCTTTAAGACCACTTTAATAAGTAAGTGCACGGCAATACCACTTACTGTTATCTCCCATATATATTCTTATTATTATAACCAAATTTACCACCCTAACTCCTCCCACAGTTTTTACACTACATAGACAGTAATATACCGAAACGTGCAGATTGTTCCCAATTGGTGTGCTATAACTTTGTGAAACGTTTCGTTGAATGGTTCACGAAATATCGGCGTTTTGGGGGCGAAATTGGTCCCATAGGAATGAATGGCAGAATGTTGAAAACTAGAGTGGGAGCTGAAAAATCAGGACATGATTTCTAAACTGCCATCGCTCCCTCATTTTCAAGCCCACCTACACAAATCTTATATCAAAACGTTCAGCTATCCCTGCTGCCACTAAAATGTCCACGGCTAAGCCATAGTCCTGTTATTTTTCACAATATGACCATTTGTTTTCAACTCACGCCGCCCATTGACATTTATTGAAACTCCACTCTAGCAATTTCTAAACTGCGACTGTGACTTCATTTTTAATATTTCAGAGACATACAATGCATTAAAATGTAGGTCTGGGTCTTGTGATTCTCACAATATAAAGCTATTCGGTGTAGGATTTAAGATGGGAACTCCAGTGAAGTGAGCAAGTTGGAGCAGTTTGTTTTTAACCGCTCTTCTCTGCCCTTGCTGTAGAGTGAGTTGCCAAAGGAACCCAGGTGTGTGAGCAGCCAGCAGAGTGACAAAAGCTAGAGTGTGAGCTGAAAAATCAGGACATGATTTCTAAACTGCCACCACTCCCTCATTTTCAAGCCCACCTACACAAATCAGCTGCTAATGTTTTTATAAATGTATACTTTAATGTAACTGTGAAGCACTTTGGGCAACAATATTGCAATTAAATGTGCTATATAAATAAAAATAAAAGTTGAAATGCATTTCTCACTCTATCAAGCTTGCCATGTGCACTTTTTAAATTTGATCAATCAATTGGTTAGTGTAATGTTTACTATCTTTACTCACTGCAAACACTCCACACAGTTACTCTGCCCACTCCATAAAGTTACTCTGCCCAGTCCAACCTTTCCACAGTTACTCCAGCAACTCCAACCACACAACAGTTACTCAAGCCACTCCACCCAGTTACTCCGCCCACTCCAGTTGTAGACTACTGGTGGAGGCAAGAACACTTTACACAATTTCCCCAGAAATTGTAGCTTTTCTAGTTAATACTTGTACTCACTGCCATAATTTGTGACCTTTTAATATTCTAATAAAGAAGTAGGTTGTATTCATCCTTTGTAGCTGGATTGTGTATCCTTGGTCTCTACTATACACAACACAGCAAGGTGAGCAGACCCATCAAGGGGGCACACGAGAAGGGGCCCGTCCCTTCATATTTTTGGTTACAACGAAGTTGAAGTTTTGTTTTCCTCTTTCTTCTGAGTAATGTCAATGTGGCATACTGTGGCTACATGCAATATGGTGATATTTTTCTATCCCATTTCTTGTGTGTTTATAGATCTTTTATGGGTAGAGCACAATGAAAAAAGGCAAAAAGAACACATTTGGGTTACAAATAACTTGTTAGGGATTACAGTCAGTCTCTTTTCTGGTAATTGGAATAAGGCTACAGGGCTCAAGCACGACTGCGATTTCTGCCGGTCATGAACATAGTGGACATATAAGCCATGACTAAAATACTGGGTGTCTTTGCTGTAATTTTGCAAATGAGGACCCAATGCAGTTGAGCATAAAGGTCTCATCAACACTGTGCGCAAATATGAATTTTCACCTTTTGATAGGAGACTGACTGACTTATTAAACAGAATTTAAACAGAACAGTATTAATTCTCTTACTTTATTATTATACATTTTCAGATTTATTAAAGGACCCAGAGGAGCTGAACAATGTTGCTGCACAGTTTCCCAAGATTGTCCGCTCAATGGAGAAGAAACTTCGCTCCATTCTAGACTATAAGGAAGTCTCTGCTGCTGTGCACCAATACAATAAGGAATCATTCGCCAGCTGGAAGGAAAGTGTGGGAAGTAATTATACGAATTACATTTCTAACCTGAGATGGCATTTGGATTGGAGCTTAAAACCCAAGGCGTACGAACTGGCAATTGACCGGTGGCTTAAGAATGAGAGTAATGGTATTTTCAAAGGCACAGGCTATATGCCACATAACCTATTTAATGCAAAGAGAAAAGCGCATTGAATAATAATGAATGTATTACTACTAATACTAGAGTAAAACAAATCAGCAGGGGCATTGCTAGGGTTTAAAAACATCCAAGCCCCAATGAATATGGCCCAGTTCTCTAAGGCTACTTTCAAACCAGCGGTAGCCTTCTACGGCATGCTGTTCCAGCGGGGGAACAGCATGTCGGAATCGTGTTAACACTAGTGCACCGTGCCGCTGGAAGTCCCCTTTGGCCCCATTTACTATAATGGGGGCAGGCCGCAGCACGGCAAACATGCCAAGAGGCGGCTGGAATAAAACTGCAGCATGCTGTAGTGTTTTTCAGCCCACCTGAGGTGACGTCTCCTCTGATGTAGATCTTCTCTGTCATCATCTTCTCCACTTGGTCCAGACAATTTCTTTAAGCCGCGCCTCGTCTCTGCAGAGTGTGACACACAGACATCTTAGGTTCCTCACATTTCTATTATCATCATCCCCCAACCTGGAGTCCCCACAGTGTTATCCTGCTGCTTGCTTTGCTCCCCAATACCCCCAAATACTATCCTGAAGAAAAATATGTGCCATACAGATAGCCCCATCCCCCATAGTAATAGTGCTCCTCCAAGTACCACCAATAGTAATTCACTTCTAGAATGCCCTCATTAGTAATACTGCCCCCAACAGTGATAATGCTCCCCAAGAGTGCCCCCATTAGTAGAAGAACCCCTTATTTATTAATAATGCCCTCACAGAGCCCCAAGTAGAAATATTGTTCCCCCAGTGTTAATAAAGCTCTCTACACAGCCTCCTTCAACATACAGTCCCATGTAAATAACATCACCCCCTCCCCCATCAATATACAGTCCCCAGGCCCCGAATGTTTTAGCCTAGCAATGCCCCTGCTTTCTGGTATAACCTGAAAAACATCTTTAAAGCATGTAAAACTTGACAGAACTCAGAGCTGGTAATGCAATATAATCAAAATTTTGCTTGGCATATGAAAGATGTCATATATGACATATACATGCAACAAATGAATGCAAATTTCATATTTAAAGTGTGTCTCCAGTCAAAACTTTACGGAGCTCTTAGAACTTCATTTATGGTATTACTGTTGAGCCAGGTTCAATCATTTGTACTACAAACTGATATTTATTTCTGATTCACTAAGACATTGTTATTGCCTGCCATATTACAGGTACAGTAGAGCTGCACCCCGGTCATGGCCTCTCTGCTCGCTCACAGTACCCTCTCTCTTGTCCCTTAAAGGTGCCTTCACACACACACAGGAGATTTTATTGCAGACATTTCTACACTTGCAAATGAGTTCAATTAAGCTGAATGGAGCTTGCAGAAATTCATGTGCTTGCCACCAAACATCACAATTTAGATGAACAAAATTGATATTCAGTTGCAAAAATTTCTGCAACAAAATATGTGGTGTGGGCTATTATTCTATTACTATTCTTACACTGCAAACACTTTTGGAAACAGCCGCTGTATTCACAAGGCTTCATTAGCCTGAAAGCTCCCTCCCCTACACACAGCTTTAATTCCCTGTTTGGGTAAGGGCTCATTCATGTCAATTAGGCTTCAGCGAATTGACCATCAGATCATAGATCCAAAGTAGATTTGTTCATATACATTTTGATGCTTAGTGGAGCCAAAGTTTGTTTTGCTCAAAGTCAAGCGAGACTTTGGTTAATTCCTACTGTATACATATCTGCGTATTGAAAAACAATACATTTAAATGCTCTACGGATACAGCATTAAAATGTAAGTATTTGAACAAATCAACTTTGGATCTATGATCTGAAGGTCGATTCGCTCAAGCCTAATGTCAGTAAATCACAGACAATATCCAAAGACAGCACACGGATTCACTGATTTATGATGTTCATTTAGGCCCCTTTCACACGAGCTAGTTCCACATATTGGACTTGCAGCACGTGTCAGGGAGAGCACCTGCCCTGACCTCCCAGCACTGACGGGGTTGCACAGCATTATATTGAGTTATGATACTATGTAACCCTTAGAGGTCTGGAATGTATTGTTAATACTGACATAATGCTGTCAGTGTTAGCCAATACATTCCAGACCTCTAAGGGTTACATAGCATCATAACTCAATATAATGCTATTCTGACCCGGTCAGGGTGGGTGCTCTCGCTGACACACTGGGAGCTCAATGCGTGGAACTCACTTGTGTGAAAAAGGCATAACCTATCCTTGTTTTTTTTTTTAAATTGAAACACATACTACTTTGTTCTGGGGTGTGGACCAAACAGGCTTATTGAGTCTATGGGTCCATGGAAACCACTAAGAAACACGTCCATGTTTTGCCAGTGGCACTAACCAGGCCTGCCTTCAAGAATTTCAGGGCCCCATACAGGCAAATTTTGTGGGGCCACACTCTGGCTCGCCCCCTTTCGACCCACAGCCCCACCCTCACTGTAACACCCAATTTCAAACTTGCCCCTCATTCTCTCCTGATCACACATAAAAGGTTCCCATACTATACCATATCACTTACATAACCATTAGTATTTGTTTTGGCCAAAAGATTTTTGATGCTTTCCACCACGCCAAGGTAGACTCTTTTGGCAGGGCCCTACTCTACTCTAGCCAATATAAACTGCTTTCAAATTCTTAATTCTCTTTCTAAATGTATTTTATGTAATTGTCTTAAAGGTAATATGTCTCCTACATGTCTTTTTACTAATTAAAACCACATAGTGATACATTTTGTTTTCTAATCTCTTTGTATTTCTGATTGCTGATTATTTTATTTATTGCACTCATAGGTATAGATATAGGCCACAATAGATTGGAGGGGATCCTATTGATTTCTTTGGGAGAGATTCCTAGACGACCGCTCCATGTTTTGAGGTCCAGAAATTGGGGATCCGCAAAACACAGATGTTGGCCCATGAAAGAAATGCCTATTCTTGTTCGTGGACAAAAATAGGACTTTCTCTATGTTTTTTGGGGGCCGCGGAATGGAACAACGGATGCAGACAGCACACAGTTGTCACAGTCCCTCCCATGACAGAGGTTAGACGATCTGAGAGACTGGCTGCACGTGAGGTTATCTGACAGTCTCTCTGTTTTCACTTGTTGCAGTGTTGTTGTTAGTAATGACCACACCACTTGTCTCAGGTGCAGCTTGTGGTCATTACTGCTACTCTATTTAGTCTGGACTCATCCATTTTCTATTGAAGATAAGTGTACTTCGCTTTGTATTTTGTTGTTTGCTCAATTGCTCATTGTTTACTAGGCTTCAGGGAGGCCCTGTCACTACTCCTATGGATTTTCAGGGTTACTAGGGCCTAGGTTTACGGTGTATGAATATTCCCACCTTCAGGGTCTATCCATACTGACAAGAGTCAGGGCTAGGTTTAGGGTTTCCTAGGTCACCCGTTCCCTTTCCTTAGCCTTGAGGCCTAGTTCCTGTTCATTTTCCTTCTGTGGTCATTCTGGTGTTTATCCCCTCCACCCACATTGTGACAACAGTGTGCTGTTCACATCTTTTGCGTACGGACTCATACATACAGTCGTGTGACCGAGCCCTTAGTTGGAGCTTGTAGTTATAGATGTGGTGATACCTAATATGTGTTTTTTTCCAGCTGTAAACAGTAAAACCATATTTTAAAAAAATATATGTTTTTCTGTTGCTATTATTTTTCTGGCAGTGGTCTTGTGTGGGGGTCTCTTTTTTTGTTGTTGCTGAAAACACCTTTTTTTTAAATTATTTTCTTACTTTTTAGTTTGTCACCCTATGGGACTTTATGGAAATATAAAAGCATCATGTGTACAATATAAACAGTCCTTTGCAAGAAAATTGTGAGATTTATAAAAACTGGTGTAAAGGAAAACTGACTTAGCTGCCCATAGCAACCAATGAGATTCCACCTTTCATTTTTCAGAGCTCCTTTGGAAAATGACAGGTGGAATCTGATTGGTTGTTATGGCCAACTAAGTCAGTTTTCCTTTACACCAGTTTTGGAAATTTTACACCATTGAGAAAATTTACTAAACGACAGATTTTCCCTTTGATGATCTAATAACGATTAATGGCTTATATGATAGAAATAAGTTGTATCCCAGTAGCCAGAAAGGCTTTCTGCCACAGCCTTGAACTCTTGCCCCTTCTTCTGGGTTGCTGCCTGTGACTCTGAAGAAGGTGCAAGAAGTCAAGGCTGCGGCTGAAAGCCTTTCTGGCCACTGGGATACAACTTATTTCTATCATATAAGCCATTACCTGTGTGGGTGTATTATTTATTTAGCACAATATGAAGATACAGTAGCACTACTAAATACCGGCAGATGGGAAATGGATAGGCTCTCTTCCACTATTCTCCTCAGGAATCTCCTGTCAATGTCTCTCTAAGTCTCAGTCAGCGCCACAACCGATTTGACTTGTGACTCGGCTCGTGCAGGAAAGGAGGTAGTACCTGAGCGGGTGGAAAGGAAGTGGCATCAAACGCTGCCGGAAATATTACTGTGGGACTATTTTTAGAGAGGGCAGCAGCCTCCCTTCTGTACTGGGTAAATGCGGGCTGACGTGACATCCACGCTGACTGACTGGTCCTGGCTGCAGAAAATTACTAAGTCACTTAGTAATAGTGATCCAACTCAGGGGAGGACTGGCAGCCTTAGTCCTGGGGGGCAAATCTAGTCAAGTGGCCCATTTTTAGCCCCGCCCATCATTAAAAGCCCCTCCTACATATAATAGGCCACTCCCAACACACACTGTACAGCTGACATTCTATAGTTGCGGCCTGTCTCTACACATCATACGGAGAGGGGAGGCCGTCCTGGCTGCACTGCCTGCTTATATAACAAGCTACAGCCAGGAAACTCCTCCGCTCTCCTCCCTACCCTGATCCTGCTCAGGGCCTGTGGTTCCCCCCTACCATCTGTCACCCGCCCGTGGCCTGCTGCCCCCTTTCATCATCCTCACCCAGTTCTGAATCCTCCTTCTGCAAATGGCAGGAGGAGGAGCCGGAGCATCTCCTCTCCTACATAGCGCCACATACCTCTTACATCCCGTGATGTCACCTTTGTTGTAGACATTCTCTTTCCTCATCTTCTCCATTCAGACCAGACCGCCATGATGATTCTTCTGCCATCTCCCTTCTCTGCAGAGATTGAGAAACAGACATTAGTTTCCTGCCACCCCCAATACTATACTGCAGAAACAGTCCCCCTGGAAATACAAACTACCACACAGATAGTGCCCCCAATACTGTACCCGCTATGCCCCCAATACTATACTGCAGAAACAGTCCGTCTGGAAATACTACTACCACACAGATAGTGCCCCCTTAAACAATTATTGGCACACAGTGCTCTAAAAAATAACTGCGCCCAGACACTAATAGTATAAAGATAATGTCCCCCAAAAATAATTGTGCTAAGCTGATACTATGCCAGGGTGCCCCCAAAGTAACAGTGCTCCCCAAAATCCCACCAATAGAAATAATTCTCTGCCAGAGCACACTTAGTAGTAATAATGCCCCTATAGTGCCCTAGTAATCATGTTCTTCATAGCCCCTAGTAGTAGTAAAGCTCCCCATAATACCCCCTAGTAGTACTAATTTTCCCTATAATATGACAGTACATGAAATACCCCGCTTAGTGCCCGCAGTTGAGCTAATGTCCCCATAATGTATGCCAGTATAAAATACCTCTCCCCCTTCCCCATAGTGTCCCCATAATATGCCAGTAAAAAAATGCCCCTTAGTGCCCCCAGCAGATGCCCCTATAGTGCTTCTCTCCCCCACAATGTACCAGTAAAAAAATGCCCCTTCTTAGTGCCACCATATGCCCCAATAGTGCTCCACTCCCCCATAGTGCCGCTCTCCCCTATAGTGCCTTCCATAATGTGCCAGTAAAAAATGCCCCCTTAGTGCCACCAAATGCCATAGTGCCCCCCATAATGTTCCAATACAAAAGGCCCCTTTAGAGCCCCCACTTCCCCATAGTGCCCCCAAATAATGCCCCTATAGTAGCACCAGATGCCCCATAGTGCTGCTCTCCCCTATAGTGCCCCCCAGAATGTGCCAATAATAAAAAAAAGCCCCTTTAGAGCCCCCAGTTACCCCCATAGTGCTCTTCTCCCCCATGGTGCCCCCCCATAATGTGCCAGTAAGAAATGCCCCCACAGTGCCAGCTCCCCCAATAGTGCCAGCCCTCCCCTCATAGTGCCAGCCCTCCCCCCACAGTGCCAGCCCTCCCCCATAGTGCCAGCCCCTATATAGTGCCAGCTCCCCCCCCATAGTGCCAGCTCCCCCCCCCATAGTGTCAGCTCCCCCTATAGTGCCAGCCCCCCATAGTGTCAGCTCTCCCAATAGTGCCAGCCCCCCCTATAGTCCCCCCCATAGTGCCAGCTCCCCCTATAGTGCCCCCCCATAGTGCCAGCTCCCCCTATAGTGCCCCCATAGTGCCAGCTCCCCCCCCCATAGGGCCAGATCTCCCCCCATAGTGCCAGATCTCCCCCCCATAGTGCCAGATCTCCCCCCATAGTGCCAGATCTCCCCCCATAGGGCCAGATCCCCCCCCCATAGGGCCAGATCCCCCCCATAGGGCCAGATCCCCCCCATAGTGCCAGATCTCCCCCCCATAGTGCCAGATCTCCCCCATAGTGCCAGATCTCCCCCCCATAGTGCCAGATCTCCCCCCCATAGGGCCAGATCTCCCCCCCCATAGTGCCAGATCTCCCCCCATAGTGGCAGATCTCCCCCCCATAGTGCCAGATCTCCCCCCATAGTGCCAGATCTCCCCCCATAGGGCCAGATCCCCCCCATAGGGCCATATCTCCCCCCATAGTGCCAGATCTCCCCCCCATAGTGCCAGATCTCCCCCCCATAGTGCCAGATCTCCCCCATAGTGCCAGATCTCCCCCCCCATAGTGCCAGATCTCCCCCCCCATAGTGCCAGATCTCCCCCCCATAGGGCCAGATCTCCCCCCCATAGTGCCAGCCCCCCGCAAAGAAGAAGAAAAAAAAAAAAATACTTACCTCCATCAGCAGCGATGCAAGCTTCTTCTGGCCTGTGTCCCTGCTGTGTGTGTGTGCTGCCGGCTCAGGCGTCGCGATGATAATGACGTCATCGCGCTGTCTGAGCCGGCCTCTGATAGGCTGCAGGCATTAGTGCCTGCGGCCTATCAGAAGAACAGGGGAGGGACACGCCTCTCCCTCCCCTGCCCCACAGCACGGCCGCAATTACATCCAGGGCCGCGCCGCCTGTGGTGATCGGCGGTGCTGCCCTGAAGAATAAAAAAATATATATATTTTTTTTTTTTAGACGGGCGGCCCAGTGGCCGTTTATTTAGGGCGGCCTGGGGGGCAATTGCCTCCCTGCCCCCCGGCCCAGCCCGCCCCTGATCCAACTCCTCCTACAGGCCCCCCTAAAATACCCTGATCACCGGGCCTCTGATTGCAGCACCACCAGTACTGCCGTGATGGCGACCCTGACCTCCAGAGACATTTACATCATATGTGACTGATATCAAGCTACTTTCACACTTGCGTTTTTGCCTGATCCAGCACGGATCAGCAAAAACGCTTCCGTTACTGATACCATCTGCATCCGTCATAAACGGATCCGGTTGTATTATCTTTAACATAGCAAGGACTGATCCATCATGAAAATCATTGAAAGTCAATAGGGAACAGATCCGTTTTCTATTGTGTCAGAGAAAACTGACCCGTCCCCATTGATTTGCATTGTAGGTCATGCCGTATCCGTTTTGCTCCACATCCCATGACAGAAAAAAAAAAAGCAGTTTGCTCTGTGGTATAGGAACGCGACCAAACGGAACAGAATGCATTTTGGAGCATTCCATTCTGTTCAGTTACGTTTTATCCCTATTGACAATGAATGGGGACAAAACGTAAATGTTTTTCTCAGGTATTGAGATCCTCTGCCGGATCTCAATTCCTGAAAAGAGAAACACTAGTGTGAAAGTTGCCTCAGCAGCTCCTCGTATAAAGCTCCAGCACTGATGTAACCTCCAGAGACATTTACATCATATGTGACTGATATCAGCTGCTCCTCTTATAACGCTCTAGTACTGATATAACCTCCAGAGACATTACATCATATGTGACTGATATCAGCCAGTCCTCTTATAACGCTCCAGCACTGATATAACCTCCAGAGACATTACATCATATGTGACTGATATCAGCCAGTCCTCTTATAACGCTCCAGCACTGATATAACCTCCAGAGACATTGCATCATATATGACTGATATCAGTAATTCCTCTTATAATGCTCCAGCACTGATATAACCTCCAGAGACATTACATCATATGTGACTGATATCAGCCAGTCCTCTTATAACGCTCCAGCACTGATATAACCTCCAGAGACATTACATCATATGTGACTGATATCAGTAATTCTTCTTATAATGCTCCAGCACTGATATAACCTCCAGAAACATTACATCATATGTGACTGATACCAGCTGCCCCTCTTGAATGGACCTGTGTGGGGAGTGAGCTTCATACTTTCAGCAGGGAACTTGAAGCACAGTAGCAGCAGGTCAGAAGGTGCAGTCTCTGGGGGGTAGTTTTCATCATCTCCTGCAGCCATTGCTTGTCTGGCAGGAGTCTCTGCCCCCTCCTTAGGCCGAATGCACACGGCCGTTGTTCATGGCCGTCAGCGGTCCGTGGAACCGCGGCCTGGATTCCTGCTGAGTGCAGGAGCGCACGACGTCATGGGTTGCTATGACGCCGTGCGCTCCCTGCTGCCGCTGCAGTACAGTAATACACTGGTATAGATCATACTAGTGTATTACTGTACTGCGGCGGCAGCAGGGAGCGCACGGTGTCATAGCAACCCATGACGTCGTGCGCTCCTGCACTCAGCAGGAATTCTCTTACACGGAGAGAAGAGGGCGAGGCTGTCTTCTCGCTTGGGTTGAGTAAAGTTTCATATGGGCCGGTGGGGGAGGCTCTGAGCGGGTACCTTTTTTTGCATCTTTGCTGCAGGGCCCATGACAGCTGTACCAGTAGTACTGCCCTGATGGCGGCCCTGGCACTGACTATTGGCAGGAGATGCTCTGGAAATCCCCTTTTCAGCCTAGCATGACACATGGTAAATGGATGAAACAAGGAGGACAAACATGGACCAATAATAGGCCCCTCTCAGACATCTTCGTAGATTTTTTGTTATAGATTTCATTATAGATGTGTGAATAAGACATACGTTATAAAGTTATTTTTATCTATTTTCCTGTATAGCTCTTTCAGCAGGGTGAAAGTAAAGAGCTGTAATAATTGAAATCTGTTTCTATTCTGCCCAATACTAAAATGAAAAAAGTGTGCAGCAAGTGTATGAAGATAATGAATGACATTTTTTTTATATACAGACTGAGATACAAATCTAGAGGTTTTTAACACTTTTTAAATACCCATCTAGCATAACAAATAGCAAAGCTTCTACTTATATTTAAAAAAAAAAGTTTTAGCTTTCACTGATTTCATAGATATCCATTTATCAACTTTAGGTCTCATGCACACGACCCTTGTTGTGTCCCGTGTCCGTTCCGTTTTCCGTGATTTTCTGCGGACCCGTTGACTTTTAATGGGTCAGTTGAAAACTCGGATAATGCACCATTTGTCATCCGCGTCCGTGATACGTGTTTTCAGTCCAACCAAAAAATATGACCTGTCCTATCTTTTTCACGGACAACGGTTCGCAGACCCATTCAAGTCAATGGGTCCGTGAAAAAACACAGATGCACACAAGATTGTCATCCGTGTCCGTGTCCGTTTTTTTCCTATCATTTGCAAGGTAAACTTGACTTAGATTTTTTTTCACTTTCCTTCATGTCTGGTGATCCTCCAAAAATCAAGGAAGACACACGGAAACAAAAACGGATCACGGAACCCCGTTTTGCGGACCGTGAAAAAATACTGTCGTGTGCATGAGGCCTTATACTGTAAATCAAATAAAACTGATGAACAACACTGAACTGAACATTGTTTCTTGGCCTGCTCCTTCCCATGGTTTCTTGTACACATTATTGGTTTTACATTTCTTTTCTTATGCCTGCATATACAATATTATACAGCAAACAATATCAAGCACCTTACTAAAGCTGGTTCCAGATGCCTCAGATAATTTCCGCCATGGATTTTGACATGAATCCATTGTAAATCTGTGATAACTCAACGCAACAAAATCAGTATGCTTTATACATGGAATTTGTGGTGAATATGGTGTGAATTTCAAGCAATACAATACAAGGAGTGAAATCCACATAAAAAATCTGAACAAGCATGTTATGGAAATGAAAATGTGTGGCGTGCTCCGATTTAGGGCTCATGCACACGACCGTATGTATTTTGCGGTCCACCAAAAATCGATCCGCAAAAAATATGGATGATATCCGTGTGCATTATGTATTTTGCAGAATGGAACAGCTGGCCCTTAATAGAACAGTCGTATCCTTGTCCGTAATGTGGACAATAATAGGACATGTTCTATTTTTTTGCAAAACGAAAATACAGACATATGTAAACGGAATGCATACCGAGTAACAGTTCCGTATACGGTCCGCAAAAATAAAAACCGGAACGGACACAGAAAGACAATACATTCGTGTGCATGAGGCCTTACATGCAGAAATTGTAATGTGTATGTGCTGTAATATGTATTCTAAATTGCTGCAGACTAAGGCCTCATGCACACGACCGTTTTTTTTTAAGGTCCGCAAAAACGGGGTCTGTAGGTCCGTGATCCGTGTCCGTTTTTTCCTCCGTGGGTCTTCCTTGATTTTTGGAGGATCCACGGACATGAAGAAAAATCGTTTTGGTGTCTGCCTGGCCGTGCGGACCCAAACGGATCCGTCCTGACTTACAATGCAAGTCAATGGGGACGGATCCGTTTGACGTTGACACAATATGGTGCAATTGCAAACGGATCCGTCCCCCATTGACTTTTAATATAAAGTCAGGAGTCCCTATTATACCATCGGATCAGAGTTTTCTCCAATCCGATGGTATATTTTAACTTGAAGCGTCCCCATCACCATGGGAACGCCTCTATGTTAGAATATACTGTCGGATATGAGTTAGATCGTGAAACTCAGATCCGACAGTATATTCTAACACAGAGGTGTTCCCATGGTGATGGGGACGCTTCAAGTTAGAATATACTAAGAAGTGTGTACATGACTGCCCCCTGCTGCCGGGCAGCACCCGATCTCTTGCAGGGGGCTGTGATCCGCACGATTAACCCCTCAGGTGCGGCACCTGAGGGGGGTTAATTCTGCGTATCATAGTCCCCTGTAAGAGATCAGGGGCTGCCAGGCAGCAGGGGGCATACTACCCCTCAGCCCCCCTCCCTCCCTCTATTGTATTATTTTCATTGGTGGCACAGTGTGCGCCCCCCCCCCCCGGCCCCCCTCCCTCCCTCTATTGTATTAATATCATTAATGGAACAGTGAGCGCCCCCCCGGCCCCCCTCTCTCCCTCTATTGTATTATTTTCATTGGTGGCACAGTGTGCGGCTTCCCCCGGCCCCCCTTCCCTCTATTGTATTAATATCATTGGTGGCACAGTGTGCGGCCCCCCCTCCCTCCCTCTATTGTATTAATATCATTGGTGGCATAGTGTGCGGCCCCCCCTCCCTCCTTCTATTGTATTAATATCATTGGTGGCACTGTGTGCGGCCCCCCCCTCCCTCCCTCTATTGTATTAATATCACTGGTGGCACAGTGTGTGCCCCCCCCTCTATTGTATTAATATCATTGGTGGCATAGTGTGCGGCCCCCCGTCGATCATTGGTGGCAGCGGAGAGTTCTGATCGGAGTCCCAGTTTAATCGCTGGGGCTCCGATCGGTAACCATGGCAACCAGGACGCTACTGCAGTCCTGGTTGCCATGGTTACTTAGCAATATTAGAAGCATCATACTTACCTGCTGTGCTGTCTGTGACCGGCCGGGAGCTCCTCCTACTGGTAAGTGACAGGTCTGTGCGGCACCTGAGGGGTTAATTGTACGGATCACAGCCCCCTGTAAGAGATCGGGTGCTGCCAGGCAGCAGGGGGCAGTCATGTACACAGTTCGTAGTATATTCTAACTAGAAGCGTCCCCATCACCATGGGAACGCCTCTGTGTTAGAATATACTGTCGGATCTGAGTTTTCACGAAGTGAAAACTCAGCTCTAAAAACTTTTATGCAGACGGATCTTCGGATCCGTCTGTATGAAAGTAACCTACGGCCACGGATCACGGACGCGGATGCCAATCTTGTGTGCATCCGTGTTCTTTCACGGACCCATTGACTTGAATGGGTCCGTGAACCGTTGTCCGTCAAAAAAATAGGACGGGTCCTATTTTTTTGACGGACAGGAAACACGGATCACGGATGCGGCTGCAAAACTGTGCATTTTCCGATTTTTCCACGGACCCATTAAAAGTCAATGGTTCCGCGAAAAAGGGTGTAGAATTCGCACCGAAAATGTGCAGCAAATTCACTGCTAGAACTGGCCTAATAATAACTTTAGTTACCTTTAAAATTCTCCATAAAAATCAATTAAATGTTTTTAAAAAGGCTCAGAATGGTCCAAAATAATAAAATACGTGATACTCACTTTACTGGCCCCTGCCACACCTGTTCTGGTTAGAGATTATCTAATAGATTGTAAACTAATTGGATTTGTTGCAAACTTAACAAAAATTAATCTACCAAACAAATCCTATGTTTTTGAGAAAAGCTTCAGATAAATTGAGTAAAATGGTGCCCAGCACCATTTTACTGTGATCATTGGGAGGAAAAACCATAAGAGGGGGGAAAAGAAGATGGATGATCACATGACACTGGGATGAAGTGGGGTGCGGCTTGTCCTGATAGGCTCAGAGGCTGAAAGACAGCCTGAACAGCCAGTCAGGGGCAGTATGCAGGCAGGTCCTTCTGCTGAGACAGAAGAATTCTGTATTCAGCTTGTGATGTGGAAGAGTGTATTGTGGCAGTGTCTGGCAAAACGCTATTACAGGCACTAGCCACTAATGTAGTGTGATAGGGAGAGTATATGTAGGGAATAGGAAGATATAATTGGGTATATTTTTGTGACTTTGATCAGGGAAGACATATAGAGAGAGTGAGGGAGTAGTGACTCAGAGTTGTGTGTTTAATACAGCTGCTGGTAGCAGATTCTGCATTACATACCTGCAAAAAAAAAAGTTTTTTTTTTCTGTATATAATTAACCAGCTTTAAAAAAAAAAAAAAAGAACGTTTCTACAGTTCATAGGCTTATTGACAGCAGTCCAATTGTATTCTTCTCCAAACGCTGAGCAATTGCACTTTTTTTTTTCTTCCAATGTGACTTTTTAGTGCATCATACTGTACTAGTGTTGCATTGCATATTACTGTTGCATATTACTATTACATTTTTTTACCCTTGTTAATAAATGCGTTGCATACTACTGCAAGATAACAGGTAGTTACTGCAAAATAAATACTTCAATAATGCCATTTTATACTTAAATGCATTGTATTTTTACTGTAAAAAACTTTGTGTTACTGCATCAAACCATGTAGATCAAAGACATTATACTGCAAAAATTGCACTTATATCTGTGTTAGTAAGCGCATTACTGCATCATACTGTGCAGTTTAAAGGACATTTTACTGCAGAAATGGTATTGTTATGCCCGTGTTACTGAATTCATTTTATTACTGCAATATACCATGTAGTGCAAACATATTTTTACTGCAAAAACTGCATTATTACCAAAGTAAATCTCTATTGTCAACACCAGTGTGTGGTGTGCTTTTAGGAGGGGAGGGACATTTAATTGCGCATCTGTGTTTAAATTACATACAACACTTGCAATTTTGCTAGTACCATTTAATAATCTGTGTACCAAAACCGTGACTTATCATTTATAGGAAAATTCATGACTTTATTTATAGGCATCATCATGGAAAATGGAAGAAGGGAAAACAAAATACCCATAACTCATCACCTGAGAGTCAGAATATGGGTTTTAGCAACTCCAGCCGTCCAATAATGTGTAGTAGTAAAAGTAGCAGTTCAGTTCTCCCTGGCTTCCGATAGGTGCCAAGTTATTATTAAGGACAAAGAGAAAGAGATTTTGGACTGGCTGGCTCCTTGTTCCTCTCAGTCACAGCAGGTTGATGTGAATGTCAATTCTGACTCTGACACCATGCCTTGGAGCCAGGGGTCACAGCATTCCTTCTGCTCCTTCTCTCAATTGCATCTTCTATGTCTTCACTATCACTACCCTCTTCTAGTGGGGCACTTTCTTTCTTCCTAAGAAGAGGTAAGAAACCCCATGTGCTATGGAAAATATTCAAGATGGTCTCCCTGTGTATGGCTTCTGTGACAACAGCGTTTGGACTGCCATGAGAGGGACCCCATGCATAGCTGTGTTGTACTGTTACATGGTGGAGAACATGGAACGCTCCTTGCAATTCTCGCTGTGCAGCAAGGTGCACACTATTGGTGGACATCCAAAGCACCTATTACGGGCACGGATAGTACATTTATTTCGCAGCACACCGGGTCAATGTTTTTTGTTGCAGCGGCAAGGCAGTAGTGCGGCAACAAGGCCAGGTCCTATTAACACCTCTACGTTTGTGTCAGCCTGGTACCAACATCAGGTGCTTATCCTCCTCCATGGGCATTCTCCCATCCCCAACAGAAGCAGGGCACAGTGTTGCTCCCATTCCTCCTCCCTCCTATCTTATGTGTAAAGTGAAGTGTTACCATGCTGTGTTAGAGCTGATTAGCATGGGCGAGAGTAGCCACACAGCCAATCAGTTGCTAAAGTGCATCAAGCAGAAAACCTCTAGCTGTCTTCCTGCTAACTCCAACTGGGAAAGGTACACAGTGACAGTAGCAGGGACATTGTGGCCGTTCTGCTTGCTGCCATGTCTGGTCCATGCTATGTTGCCACTTCAGGCGTTACCTCTATACACATTACCATTTCCACATCCACACTGCACTGCTGCTCCTGTCCCAAATAAAAGGGATATTTTTCCAGCTTTACACAGTTTCAGAACAAGTCACTGTTTCTTCTGTCAGTTAACACTTACATGTGGATAAATATGGGCAGGCATTCTGTCCATTTAATGCTGAATTTTTGAATGCCCATACACAACAAGCCACTGTATCTTATTACATAGTGTTTGTGTGTATATATATATATATATATATATATATTTATTTTTTAGGGATTAGCTCTTATCCGGGGTCATTCACACAATGATCTTCATCCACCGCAGGATTAGAGGCCAAACATTGCATTTATTTTGAAATTCTTCGCATACAGGACAGCCCAGTTACATACCACTGGGTAGGGTGAGGTTCCAACGTACACCAAAACAAAATAAATACCTGCCCGGCTGGGCCCTGGTGGAACAGAGGTATTCCCTGACTCACCTCTAAGCCCTATTCACACAGGTGAAGTGCATGCAGCTTTTCCCACCTTGTTATCCTCCAGCGCCTAGGCTGTGCAAATAAAAAGTCCCTTAGGGAAGCTGGGCTCTCTAGTCCGCCCGACTAGGACCCTGCGACCCAGTCCCAGGCGTTGCTCTATGCTCTCCAAGTCCTCCAGCCCCCAGGCTATGCAACAACACCTTTCCAGGTTTTTACTCTTTTTTGACTGACAGTCTGGGCTGTGTTGTTATCCCCAGACTGATTGTACACCTGGTAGAATAGGATTCTGGACCGCACTATCCACCCCTTCCTTGCCAGTCACCTCTGTGAGATCTGTCACTATCTCACAATATAAACTGGGAAAGGGATTTGCCCCTGTTAAGGTAGAATTTTTGGATGCTTGGTCCCAACAAGCCACAGATTTTTTCCCCGCAAAACAGTGTGTGCTTGAACACCATATGCCCCCAATAAGGGACACTTTGTGGAAGAATTCTAATATTATAAAGCAATGACATGCAATGGTGCAATGTATTTTTGAACACGCTGTTTGTTAATACCGTCAACCATGTGTTTAACAATAGCTATAGTATATATGTAATCGTCTACCATTTGCTATTGCGATCATTGATTTCAAGAGCTTAAAATTGGGGAGAACGAGAAAGAGAAAAAAATTTTGTAGAAAATAAAGGGATAAGGTGCATTCACATGACTGTATGTATATTGCGGTCCGCAAAAGCAGATCCACAAAAAATATGAATGACGTCTGTGTCACGTCCATGTTGCATCATTGTTTTTGCGAACCCATTTTGACAATGTCTATTCTTGTCCACAAAAACCACAAGAATGGGACATCTATCTTTTTTGTGGGTTGTGGGGCTGCAGATGTGGACAGCACACAGTGTACTGTCTGCATTGCAGACCCATTGAAATGAGGACAAAAATATAGTTGTGTGAATGGAAAGATCTAAAAAAAAAATCTCATGGCACTCTTGAAACACAGGGAATGACCATACAGTCAGTCAAAAGCTGCAGTGGTGATCAACCTTCGCTTGCAGTAGTGTCATGAACGAAAAACCTGGACTGCTTCGGACTGGAACCCTATAGTCTTTAGCCACAAATCAAGGTTCTATTTGGGATCCGACAACAGTCAGGTCTGAGTAAGGAGGCCCCATTGGAAAAGTTTCAATCCTGTCTTTGTCGTGGAGCGACACACTGCCCCAGCTGCTGGTGTAATGATCTGGGGAGCCATCACATACGACAGTCGATCACCCCTAGTAGTGATACGAGGGAGACTAACCGCTCAGGAATATGTGCAGAACATCCTGCAGACACATGTGTAGTCTCTCATGGAAGGGCTTCCAAGTGGCCTTTTTCAGCAGAATAATGCTTACTCACAGCAAGGGTTTCACACGGATGTCTTCTGCAGATTGCAACACTTCAACGGCCTGCCCGGTCACCAGATTTATTGCCAAATAGGAAATTATGGGACCATCTGGGATACAACCTTTGGCAGCCTTTGAGTGTACAGGATCTACAGGCCCAACTGCAACATCTATGGGGAAATGTGTACAGGATAGCATACAGAACCTATATGCCTCCATGCCCAGCTGTGTCTCATCTTGTATCCAGACTAGAGGCAGCGTACAGGGTACTAGAGCCTTCTTTTAATTGCACAGTTTAGCCCAATAAACTTATCCTTTCACTATAATATTGTAATCAGTTGCATATATCATCATTACATTCACACATAGAAAGTTTAATTCAATTCCAACAACTACTTCTTGGTGTGTTATTTTTTTTATGTCAATGAATGTATTTGTGTAACATCCCAGAGTATGTCACTAAAACTCTGTTCCCCTGCCACAACATGTTAAGTGTATATTTATTATCATCCTGTGTAATCTAACTTTACATTTTCCAGTATATGTACTTTTCAGGCTTGTATTATGTATTTGCTGTAATTTCCCTGTCCGCCAGCAGGTGGCAGCAATATGTAAGCAGACCATGGTTAGTTGGTATATCTAGTCTGGAATAGTCCATTCCAGTCTAGGCTCCCCTGTGTGAGCAGAAGTGGGACGTTCCCATGTCCTGTCTCATGAGGAGGAGAAGGAAGTGTAGTCAGTGTACCAGCCACCCCTGCTGGGGTAGGTTGTGTTAGTAGGAGCTCACAGAACCAGGGATCCCAACCCTGGATCCTGCCTTGGCTGAGGCAAGGATCCATCTTCCCAGCTTGAGCCATCAGCCTCAGCTGGTCGACAAGAAGAGCAGCCACATCCAGCCTCCAGGAAGAAGCATACCCTGTGAGCCAAGCTGTGAGTACTTATCCCAAGTCCAGGAGAAGCCAAATTCCTCCTCAGCTAGTCAGGCCCATTAATAAGCAGAAGACAGACAGAGCAGAAGACTAATACCTTCCAGACTCTTTAGGCATATGATCAGAAGCAGAATATATATATATAAATTCCTGCCACATATTGCCAATACCTGCTGGGACCGAAAAGACTAAAGCTGTAAATTGTATGGATTTAAAGCTGCCGTTCAGTAAAGACGAGTTGGATTATATCTCCTGTCTGGATCTCAATCAT
This sequence comes from Bufo gargarizans, assembly GCF_014858855.1. Lineage (NCBI taxonomy): Eukaryota > Metazoa > Chordata > Amphibia > Anura > Bufonidae > Bufo > Bufo gargarizans. The sequence continues at coordinate 637,057,013 of NC_058080.1, read as the reverse complement.
TCCATCATTACTCCTATTAACAACACTCAATTTATTGCAAGTGAGCCAGGATCCAGGCGTCCAGCCATACCAAGGTAGGATACACCATTGACACTACCATATCTGCTATACAGAGACATTATCCCCCTCTGGCATTCCTCACATGGTACGTGAGTTATAACATCTTAAAGGGCCCTGCTACAGTACCTGCGCAAGCTGCAATTGGCGTCATGAACTACTACACATATATACTGACCCACTGCATAGCTGACCCACTGTACCGGTGTCCTGCTCATTGCATATGCACTGCCATCTGTAGCATGAAACCCAAAAAAGCCATGTTTGAAAAAATTCTTTAAGATTTACCAATGATTCAGTAATAGTTTCAGCTTTAAAGTGGTTGACATAGCCATAGCCAATGACAGGCTCTAGCAGTGTCCGGCTCCCCTTGTGTCATGATAAATGGTCATTGGTAGCTGGCAATGTCAAAACAGATGTTGATATTGCTGGAGCCCAGCGGAGCATCACAGGCCTTCAGAAGGAGTGGGGAGCCAGTGCCGTGAAGCAGGTAAATAATCTTCCCTTTACAGGTCTGGCAGAATGAGGGAGGGTTTGCCAATACCCCCATTCCTGCACAACCCCTTTAAAAGGAAGCCTTTTTCCACTTTTGTTACTTGCCAATTGCAGGCTGAAACGGGGACGAGGCTTGTTCCCATCGCGGCCTGCTGTTGGCTATCCCCCCATCTCCGTCGCCGGATGTTTTGATTAGTGTAACGGGGAGATTCAGCAGTGGCCATGCGGGCATCATCAGAAACAACGTGGTTGCTGGGGAGTGGGGTAAGTATAAATTGTATGAGTGGCCTGGTCATTTTAGGGATTGAATAACCCCTTTAAGGTGTAGACCCAGCCTTACGGCTGCCTCAGATCTCTGTACATGTTCTTATATCTTTATATCAGCTATCTTATTTAGAGTATTCTTTATAAATGCGTGTTAGGCTGTTGCTCCGTGATGGCCGCACATCTGTTCTGGTTATTCTGTTGAAAAGTTGCTCAAGAAAGCATATTGATCCCCATAGCGCTGCTGTAATCATATTCATTGCCATGACATTTGATTTACCACAGGGCTTTTATTTGCATGCTGAACATCAGTCACCTACTTCAGTTGTGATCCCAGGAATTAACCAACCTATTCCTATTTCCACTTTGCAGCATGCTATGTATTCCTGTTTCATTATACAAGTTCCATGTTTGAAGAGCATGAAGTTTTTTTTATTTTTATTAGATATATATATATTTAGTCCAGTAGCTTCTGGATCATTTATGATAAAAAATAGGCAGTGTCCCGGTAGCTGTGTTTCAGTATCTTTGATATAAAATTCATGTTCCATTATGCTCTGCATCGCTCAAGACTAGAGATGAGCAAAATCGAAGCTGATGAAGTGGAATTCAATCCGAATTTCAGGAAAAATTCTATTCGCACCGAAGCCGAATTTCCTTGTGCTACATGGTAACGAATCGCATATTTTCCTATAATGGCTGCTGCACGTTTGAGGACATGGAGAAAGGAACTCTGGGAAGGCGGGATCACCCATAATGCCATGCATGCAGCATCAGCAGCCAGCCAGCCCTGTCATGTCACAGCCCTATAAATAGCGTCAGACATCTTAGATTCTGCCATTCACTAGCATACTTAGTGCAGGGATAGACATGTCTGCAGGCGCTAGGGACACTGATAGAAAAAACTTCATTGTGCTAAAAAAAACTACAAGTGCAGGGAAAGATTTTTCTTGGTGTAGGGAAAGGATAGGGAGGAATCATTTCACAGCATTTCTGTTGAACAGGGTTCAGTAGGGGAGGTTGCAGTCTGGGTAATAGGAACAATCCTGTTACCCCTTGCTGCACTGACTGGGGATCCAAATTGCCATTATACAGGTCCTTCTAAAAAAATTAGCATATTGTGATAAAGTTCATTATTTTCTGTAATGTACTGATAAACATTAGACTTTCATATATGTTAGATTCATTACACACCAACTGAAGTAGTTCAAGCCTTTTATTGTTTTAATATTGATGATTTTGGCATACAGCTCATGAAAACCCAAATTTCCTATCTCAAAAAATTAGCATATTTCATCCGACCAATAAAAGAAAAGTGTTTTTAATACAAAAAAGTCAACCTTCAAATAATTATGTTCAGTTCTGCACTCAATACTTGGTCGGGAATCCTTTTGCAGAAATGACTGCTTCAATGCGGCGTGGCATGGAGGCAATCAGCCTGTGGCACTGCTGAGGTGTTATGGAGGCCCAGGATGCTTCGATAGCGGCCTTAAGCTCATCCAGAGTGTTGGGTCTTGCGTCTCTCAACTTTCTCTTCCCAATATCCCACAGATTCTCTATGGGGTTCAGGTCAGGAGAGTTGGCAGGCCAATTGAGCACAGTAATACCATGGTCAGTAAACCATTTACCAGTGGTTTTGGCACTGTGAGCAGGTGCCAGGTCGTGCTGAAAAATGAAATCTTCATCTCCATAAAGCTTTTCAGCAGATGGAAGCATGAAGTGCTCCAAAATCTCCTGATAGCTAGCTGCATTGACCCTGCCCTTGATAAAACACAGTGGACCAACACCAGCAGCTGACATGGCACCCCAGACCATCACTGACTGTGGGTACTTGACACTGGACTTCAGACATTTTGGCATTTCCCTCTCCCCAGTCTTCCTCCAGACTCTGGCACCTTGATTTCTGAATGACATGCAAAATTTGCTTTCATCCGAAAAAAGTACTTTGGACCACTGAGCAACAGTCCAGTGCTGCTTCTCTGTAGCCCAGGTCAGGCGCTTCTGCCGCTGTTTCTGGTTCAAAAGTGGCTTGACCTGGGGAATGCGGCACCTGTAGCCCATTTCCTGCACACGCCTGTACACGGTGGCTCTGGATGTTTCTACTCCAGACTCAGTCCACTGCTTCCACAGGTCCCCCAAGGTCTGGAATCGGTCCTTCTCCACAATCTTCCTCAGGGTCCGGTCACCTCTTCTCGTTGTGCAGTGTTTTCTGCCACACTTTTTCCTTCCCACTGAGGTGCCTTGATACAGCACTCTGGGAACAGCCTATTCGTTCAGAAATTTCTTTCTGTGTCTTACCCTCTTGCTTGAGGGTGTCAATGATGGCATTCTGGACAGCAGTCAGGTCGGCAGTCTTACCCATGATTGCGGTTTTGAGTAATGAACCAGGCTGGGAGTTTTTAAAAGCCTCAGGAATCTTTTGCAGATGTTTAGAGTTAATTAGTTGATTCAGATGATTAGGTTAATAGCTCGTTTAGAGAACCTTTTCATGATATGCAAATTTTTTTAGATAGGAATTTTGGGTTTTCATTAGCTGTATGCCAAAATCATCAATATTTAAACAATAAAAGGCTTGAACTACTTCAGTTGTGTGTAATGAATCTAAAATATATGAAAGTTTAATGTTTATCAGTACATTACAGAAAATAATGAACTTTATCACAATATGCTAATTTTTTTTAGAAGGACCTGTACAGCTCTGTAATTCCAGCAAACCGTTCTTGTTATTAGGGTGCAAGTGCTGTTTGCAACAGGCATTAACAGGGTTTATTACAAGAAATATTTCTACGTCTTATTTGCCCTTGTGCGGTGCAGTTATATGTTCTAAAGCAGGCATCCTCAAACTACGGCCCTCCAGATGTTGCAAAACTACAACTCCCAGCATGCCCAAACAGCCTACAGGTATCAGCCTACAGCAGGGCATTGTGGGAGTTGTAGTTTTACAACAGCTGGAGGGCCGCAGTTTGAGGATGCCTGTTCTAAAGCATTTTTTGGCTTGTATTGGTGGGAAAAGGGCTTATTAGCCGCTGTGTGGTGAAGTGAGAAAATTGCAGACTTTTTTGGGGTGTTTTAATTTCCTTTTCATTTATTTATTTGATCTAACAGTATGTCAGACATAGAAGTGCCAGGCCCTTCACAGGGGAGTGGCAGAGGCCTAAATGTTTTTGGCGCAGGCACAGGTTGCAGCAGAGTAAGGGGGCGTGGCAGCAGGAGTCGCAGCGAGAGGCCTGAGCTCCCAGTGTCATCTAGCGGTCATGTCTTGACCAGCAACCCAGTGGTTCTCGAATGGTTGACTCAGTCATCCACTTTGTCCCAAGTAACATCAGACACCCCCAGCCAAGAGTCGGTGGGTTCGTGGCATGGGAGGTGGTGTTGCGAGCGGTCAGGCTCCTGACCCAGAGACCTTTGAGGAGGACATCAGTGGCATGCACACATGATGATGCTGTAGCAGGATGCACTTGGGAGCTGGGTGAATTAGGGGCTTCATTATCATCGGTAGAAGAGGGTGGCAGCTTGCCTGTGAGGGTGGCTGGGAGTCTGCAGGGTGGCAGCAGTGGGAGGTTGGTAGCCAAACGTGCCCGGGCTAGACCACCTTCTTTGCAGGAGCCTACCTGCCCAGAAAGTAGTGGTGCACGGGTTCACGGAAGCAGCGGCGGTAGCAGACAGTCATTGCATAGTGTTGGGGTAAAATCTCCTACTTGGCGGTGTGGCAGTTTTTTGTTAAGCTGCCGGAGGAGGTGAACTTGGCCATATGTAGAATCTGTGGGCAGAAGGCGAAATGTGGCCAAGGTGCCAATGTTGGCACCATGGCCCTGCGTAAATATATGTAGCGTCACCATTAGTGTTGAGCGCAAATATTCTAATAAAATTTTTTACATTTTTTAGGGGATGCCAGCTAACTCTTCTCTCACTGCTTGTGAGGAGGGCTGCATAAAGATTTTCAGTTTTCTAATTGTCCTAACATTTATATTCAATAACCTTTCTACAGTATACTGTTGTCATGTAAACTCATTTGCAGAAACATGGTCATATGGGAAAGACATGCAAATTATGTTTCAGCTGAAAAACAAGGCAGATTCTGCTAATTTGCATATCTTTCCTATATCCCAAGGTATTGAATATAAATGTTAGGACAATTAGAAAGCAGTGAGAGAAGTGTTAGCTGGCATCCAAAAAAATGTTTTACAATTTTTGTCACCCTAATGATAATGATCTAGGTGCACTGGTCCCCCAAGCCTTCCAATAAAAGTCAAGCAACTTTGATGCTCCCTGGCTCTCAAGTCTGTAAGGATAGAGAGCTGGTCTTGAATGTCTCATAGTGCACAAGGCTGCCATTGTAAGGTATGCTGACTGTACCTGTCTCATGGATGGGTTGTTGGCTTGCACATACCCGACTTTTGGCATATAGCCTTTGTGTGATTGTTTGTTATAGGTTATGAAATTGTGCGCACAATACATGCATATTACATTGCCGATTTTTTTCAATTGCGAATTTTCAAATTTGCGAATTTATGGCAAATATTCAGCTGAAAGTTCACAAAATATCACAAATTCAAATATTGCCTATGCCACTCATCACTAGTCATCATAAAATGGCCTGGGATAACCGTGGCTCCGATGTGGTGGACCAGCCTGCTACAGCAACCACTGCATCACCCAGTGGCTCACACATGAAAGGAGCTGTCTGTCCTTCCCATCAACTGCTGGTACTGATGTTCCTGCTCCTCCTACTCCTCGTCAGACATTCCGTCAGCAATCGATCACCAAAGCGATTGCCAAGAGACAACAGTATGCGTGCACTCATCCAACAGCTCAGAAGCTGATTGTGCTCCTGTCCAAGTTGCTGGTGCTGCAGTCCCTCCCTTTCCAAGTGGTAGACTCTGCACTTTTCAGAGAACTAAGGGATTTTGCCGAGCCAAGGTGGAGAGTCCCAAGCCATCATTTCTTTGCCAAAAAGGCAGTACCAGCCCTGCACACACATATAGAACATAAGGTAGGCCAGTCCTTGAGCCTGTCGGTGTCTGCCAAAGTGCAAGTCAGTACCGACGTGTGGAGCTGTAACTACGGTCAGGGACAATACATATCCTTTACAGCCCACTGGGTGAATGAGGTTCCTATACAGCCACACCAGTAACTTGGCCAGGTGACGTGGCTTCGGCATCCACGTCGTCACGCTGTTTGTCCTGGGACAATGTTCTGCACCTTGTTTGCCTGGGTGAACGGAGTCACACAGGGGAGGAACTGATCCGTGTCTTTTATCAAGAAATCGAATCCTGCCTTTCTCCTCGATAACTGAAAATTGGAACCATGGTAACCGACAACGGGAAGAACATGGTGTCGGCGCTGCGTCAAGGAGGGCTGAGCCCTGCGCCCCTGCATGGCACACGTGTTCAAGCTAGTTGTCAAGCGGTTCCTGGAGTCTTACACCCATCTGCAAGACATCCTAAAAATGGTCAGGAAACTTTGCAAACACTTCAGCCATTCGTACACTGCAATGCACACCCTCCTTGAACTTCAGCAGCAGAATGGCATCCCCCAACATAGGCTGATATGCGTCGTTTCCACCCGTTGGAATTCCACCCTCCATATGTTGTACCGACTATACGAACAGAGAAAGGCAATAAAAAATTTCTTGAGGATCCAAGCAGACAGGAGTACTCCTCTGTGTAATTTTGATGTCAGCCAGTGGCAGCTCATGCGTGACACCTTTCGTTTGCTCAGGCCCTTTGAGGAGACCATGTTATTTGTCAGTTGCCAGGACTACCGGATGAACAACTTCATTCCACTGCTCCATGTCCTGGAAGAGATGTTGGTAAATCTGGCTGGTCAGGGGACTAGAGACCTGGCGTCTAGATCTCAAGGCCACATGAGACCTGTGGGGGCTGAACTGGAGGAGGACATTGGAGCACAAGCAATGTGTAGCGAAATAGGTGGTTTTTACACACAGGTGACAGGAGAGGAGGAGCAGCCAGAGGAGCTACAGGGCGATGAGGAAGACAAGGCAGAGGACCCAGACACACCGTGGCAGTATACAGTGGAGATGGAGGCAGGGAGTCCCTCTGAGTCACTTGCACAAATGGCCCGATGCATGCTCACTTGCTTGCAAAGTGACAGCCGAATTGTCACCATTTGGCAAAGGGATGACTTCTGGCTCTCCACCTTGTTGGACCCTCGCTACCGGTCCAAAATGGGGGCCTTTTCTACACCCAATAAGAGGGAGGACAAACTGAACTACTATAGAGATATCCTATGTAGTCAGTTGGCTTCTGCCTATCTGCGCCATCGTCCATCCTCTCGCAGGTCTGGCCAGGGGGGCCCTTTGTGCTCACTTTTCTCTGCCATTGCTGCTGTGGCAGGATGGGGGGGTAGGAGCAGTTCCAGCTCCATCAGCAGCAACTTGAGTCTAGAGTCACTAATGAGCAGCTTTCTTAACCTGCCTAGTGAAGAAACTACTCACCAGCAGCATCAGCAGCTAGACCTGGAGCAGGACCTGAACCAGCAGGTGGTGGCATACTTGGACAGCACCCTGCCACCCCACATTGAAGATCCGCTGGACTACTGGGCAGCCAAACTGGATTTGAGGCCGAAACTGGCTGAGTTTGCCCTGGAAAAGCTGTCCTGCCTGGCCAGTAGTGTGGCATCAGGGCAGGTGTTTAGTGCGGGCCATAGTTATCCCAAGAAGAACTCACCTGTCCACCCAAAATGTGAAGAAATTGACCTTTGTCAAGATGAATCAGGCGTGGATCAACCAGGATTTCCACCCACCAATGCCTAATGCATCAGACAAGATCACCCTTGGTGCCACACCAACGCTTTGAAAAAAGAGACTGTTTCTTTTGGCTACCTGCCTCAGCTACTATTCTGATGCTGCCACCCACCTGATGCCACAAATCTGATGCCAAGTGCTCCTTCTTTCACCCACCATCTTCAGCTGGTACTGGTATTGCCACCCACCTCCCCACTCTGTCACCGGGTCACTCTGTGGTCTCCTGATGCTGCTGCCACCTCCTTACTATGTCACCTTGCCACTCTGTGGTTTCCTCATGCTGCTGCCACCTCCACACTATGTCACTTTTCCACTCTGTTGTCTCCTCATGCTGATGCCACCTCTACACTAGGTCACCTTGCCACTGATGATGCTGCCACCTCCATGCTGTCATTGTGCCACTCTGTGGCCTCCTCCTGATGCTGCCGCCACCTTCAGACTCTGTCATTGGGCCTCTCCGTGGCCTCCTCATGCTGCTTCCACCTTACCACTATGTCATATGGCCACTCTGTGGACTTTTCATGCTGTTCCCACCCTTCCCACTTCATGACTGGGCCACTATTTTGCCTTTTGGCCTGGCTGACATCATTTATTTGACCCTTCTTTCTAATCTGTCAGAAGGAAGGAAAAATGAGACGCACAACGAATCCTGTCTGTGTAGCATCTTTAAGGCCTCTATGGTCCCATCAGAATTGGCTTGTGATTTGGTAGCCAAAAGCAGGAGTGGGTACAAAACACAGAAGACATGTACATTTTCCATTCACGTGCCATCTCTGCTTTTGATCCACTCCTGTTTTTTTTTGCATTAGCAATACTGATGGCTTACTGACCAAATGCTGAACGAGTGAAGGCATATGCTTAACAGCCAGGATCCATTTTTTGGGGGTTATTGTTCTGACAGATCAGAGGAAGGGCAAAATAATCAGTGACTTCAACACACACTTACTGCTGACACCCTCTCCACTCTGTCAGAGGGGCTCTACTTGTATAATAAGCGTTTAATACAACAGGTTCTATAGACATTTATGTGGAATCAGCTGACGACGGTGTAAAAGGAGTGCGCTTCTTCTTGGCGCTAACATCGACCTGTAAGACTGCTTTTTTTTACAGTACTTGAGTTATTTGGTCAGTTTTGGCCCTGTTACAGGCCAAATAAGTGAAGTGTGCAGTGATTCTAAGAGCAACGCCTGTTATCTGCATTTCATACTGACTCACAGTATTATTTTACTACCACAGCAGACTCCTTATGTGTGT